>NC_092104.1:4250793-4358293 GCF_045679555.1 Salvelinus alpinus | reverse complement strand
AGGGGGGGAGAGAAAGAGTGATGAACAGAGAGTGGGGGGGAGAGAAAGAGTGATGAACAGAGAGAGTGGGGGAGAGAAAGAGTGATGAACAGAGAGAGTGGGGGAGAGAAAGAGTGATGAACAGAGAGAGTGGGGGGGGAGAAAGAGTGATGAACAGAGAGAGGGGGGGAGAGAAAGAGTGATGAACAGAGAGAGTGGGGGGGAGAGAAAGAGTGATGAACAGAGAGAGTGGGGGAGAGAAAGAGTGATGAACAGAGAGAGTGGGGGAGAGAAAGAGTGATGAACAGAGAGAGTGGGGGGGGGAGAAAGAGTGATGAACAGAGAGAGTGGGGGAGAGAAAGAGTGATGAACAGAGAGAGTGGGGGGAGAAAGAGTGATGAACAGAGAGAGGGGGGAGAAAGAGTGATGAACAGAGAGAGTGGGGGGGGAGAAAGAGTGATGAACAGAGAGAGGGGGGGAGAAAGAGTGATGAACAGAGAGAGGGGGGAGAAAGAGTGATGAACAGAGAGAGGGGGGGAGAGAAAGAGTGATGAACAGAGAGAGTGGGGGGAGAGAAAGAATGATGAACAGAGAGAGTGGGGGGAGAGAAAGAGTGATGAACAGAGAGAGTGGGGGAGAGAAAGAGTGATGAACAGAGAGAGTGGGGGGAGAGAAAGAGTGATGAACAGAGAGAGTGGGGGAGAGAAAGAGTGATGAACAGAGAGAGAGTGGGGGGAGAGAAAGAGTGATGAACAGAGAGAGTGGGAGGAGAGAAAGAGTGATGAACAGAGAGAGTGGGGGGGAGGGAAAAAGTGATGAACAGAGAGAGTGGGGGAGAGAAAGAGTGATGAACAGAGAGAGTGGGGGAGAGAAAGAGTGATGAACAGAGAGAGTGGGGGGGAGAGAAAGAGTGATGAACAGAGAGAGGGGGGAGAGAGAAAGAGTGATGAACAGAGAGAGTGGGGGGAGAGAAAGAGTGATGAACAGAGAGAGAGGGGGGGAGAGAAAGAGTGATGAACAGAGAGAGAGGGGGGGAGAGAAAGAGTGATGAACAGAGAGAGTGGGGGGGAGAGAAAGAGTGATGCACAGAGAGAGGGGGGGAGAGAAAGAGTGATGAACAGAGAGAGGGGGGAGAGAAAGAGTGATGAACAGAGAGAGTGGGGGGAGAGAAAGAGTGATGAACAGAGAGAGTGGGGGAGAGAAAGAGTGATGAACAGAGAGAGAGGGGGGGAGAGAAAGAGTGATGCACAGAGAGAGGGGGGAGAGAAAGAGTGATGAACAGAGAGAGTGGGGGGAGAGAAAGAGTGATGAACAGAGAGAGTGGGGGAGAGAAAGAGTGATGAACAGAGAGAGAGGGGGGGAGAGAAAGAGTGATGAACAGAGAGAGGGGGGAGAGAAAGAGTGATGAACAGAGAGAGGGGGGAGAGAAAGAGTGATGAACAGAGAGAGTGGGGGGAGAGAAAGAGTGATGAACAGAGAGAGTGGGGGAGAGAAAGAGTGATGAACAGAGAGAGAGGGGGGGGAGAGAAAGAGTGATGAACAGAGAGAGGGGGGGAGAGAAAGAGTGATGAACAGAGAGAGGGGGGGAGAGAAAGAGTGATGAACAGAGAGAGGGGGGGAGAGAAAGAGTGATGAACAGAGGGAGGGGGGGAGAGAAAGAGTGATGAACAGAGAGAGGGGGGAGAGAAAGAGTGATGAACAGAGAGAGGGGGGAGAGAAAGAGTGATGAACAGAGAGAGGGGGGAGAGAAAGAGTGATGAACAGAGAGAGGGGGGGAGAGAAAGAGTGATGAACAGAGGGAGGGGGGAGAGAAAGAGTGATGCACAGAGAGAGGGGGGAGAGAAAGAGTGATGAACAGAGAGAGTGGGGGGAGAGAAAGAGTGATGAACAGAGAGAGAGGGGGGGGAGAGAAAGAGTGATGAACAGAGAGAGTGGGGGGGAGAGAAAGTGTGATGAACAGAGAGAGGGGGGAGAGAAAGAGTGATGAACAGAGAGAGGGGGGAGAGAAAGAGTGATGAACAGAGAGAGTGGGGGGAGAGAAAGAGTGATGAACAGAGAGAGAGGGGGGGAGAGAAAGAGTGATGAACAGAGAGAGTGGGGGGGAGAGAAAGAGTGATGAACAGAGAGAGGGGGGAGAGAAAGAGTGATGAACAGAGAGAGGGGGGGAGAGAAAGAGTGATGAACAGAGAGAGAGGCTCTCCAGGGAAAGGTGCTCAGGCATTGGCCCCTGGCTCCAGGGGAAGGTGCTCAGGCATTGGCCCCTAGCTCCAGCAGTAGCAGAAGGGAGGGCAGCCAGCCAGATCGCCACTCACACAGATGCCACCCCCACCTCTCTCTTTCGCTTTCTCTCTTTCTCTCTACTGTAGTAAGTCTGGACCTTTCTTCCCGCCCTTGTCACCTCTCTGCATGTCCTGCGGGTCCCTTATTCTCAATCCAGCAAAAGGGTCCCTCCTCCCTCCCTCCCCCGTTCCTCCCCCTTTCCTCCCTCCTCCCATCTTCCTCCTCCCTCCCCCTCCTCTGATGTAGTAGTTCTGATGCAGTAGTTCTGATGCAGTAGTTCTGATAGTTCTGATGTGGTAGTTCTGATAGTTCTGATGTAGTAGTTCTGATGTAGTAGTTCTGATGCAATAGTTCTGATGCAGTAGTTCTGATGCAGTAGTTCTGATAGTTCTGATGTAGTAGTTCTGATAGTTCTGATGTAGTAGTTCTGATGCAATAGTTCTGATGCAGTAGTTCTGATGTAGTAGTTCTGATAGTTCTGATGTAGTAGTTATGATGTAGTAGTTCTGATGTAGTAGTTCTGATAGTTCTGATGTAGTAGTTCTGATAGTTCTGATGTAGTAGTTCTGATGCAGTAGTTCTGATATTTCTGATGTAGTAGTTCTGATGCAGTAGTTCTGATGCAGTAGTTCTGATGTAGTAGTTCTGATGTAGTAGTTCTGATGCAGTAGTTCTGATGCAGTAGTTCTGATGTAGTAGTTCTGATGCAGTAGTTCTGATGTAGTAGTTCTGATGCAGTAGTTCTGATGCAGTAGTTCTGATGTAGTAGTTCTGATAGTTCTGATGTAGTAGTTCTGATGCAGTAGTTCTGATGCAGTAGTTCTGATAGTTCTGATGCAGTAGTTCTGATGTAGTAGTTCTGATGTAGTAGTTCTGATGCAGTAGTTCTGATGCAGTAGTTCTGATGTAGTAGTTCTGATGCAGTAGTTCTGATGTAGTAGTTCTGATGTAGTAGTTCTGATGTAGTAGTTCTGATAGTTCTGAAGTAGTAGTTATGATGCAGTAGTTCTGATGCAGTAGTTCTGATAGTTCTGATGCAGTAGTTCTGATGTAGTAGTTCTGATGTAGTAGTTCTGATGTAGTAGTTCTGATAGTTCTGATGTAGTAGTTCTGATAGTTCTGATGTAGTAGTTCTGATGTAGTAGTTCTGATGTAGTAGTTCTGATGTAGTAGTTCTGATAGTTCTGAAGTAGTAGTTATGATGCAGTAGTTCTGATAGTTCTGATGCAGTAGTGCTGATGTAGTAGTTCTGATGTAGTAGTTCTGATGTAGTAGTTCTGATGTAGTAGTTCTGATAGTTCTGATGTAGTAATTCTGATAGTTCTGATGTAGTAGTTCTGATGTAGTAGTTCTGATGCAGTAGTTCCGATAGTTCTGATGTAGTAGTTCTGATGTAGTAGTTCTGATGTAGTAGTTCTGATGTAGTAGTTCTGATAGTTCTGATGCAGTAGTTCTGATAGTTCTGATGTAGTAGTTCTGATAGTTCTGATGTAGTAGTTCCGATAGTTCTGATGTAGTAGTTCTGATGTAGTAGTTCTGATGTAGTAGTTCTGATGTAGTAGTTCTGATAGTTCTGATGTAGTAGTTCTGATAGTTCTGATGTAGTAGTTATGATGCAGTAGTTCTGATGTAGTATTTCTGATGTAGTAGTTCTGATGCAGTAGTTCTGATGCAGTAGTTCTGATGTAGTAGTGCTGATGTAGTAGTTCTGATGTAGTAGTTCTGATGTAGTAGTTCTGATAGTTCTGAAGTAGTAGTTATGATGCAGTAGTTCTGATAGTTCTGATGCAGTAGTTCTGATGTAGTAGTTCTGATGTAGTAGTTCTGATGTAGTAGTTCTGATGTAGTAGTTCTGATAGTTCTGAAGTAGTAGTTATGATGCAGTAGTTCTGATAGTTCTGATGCGGTAGTTCTGATGTAGTAGTTCTGATGTAGTAGTTCTGATGTAGTAGTTCTGATGTAGTAGTTCTGATAGTTCTGATGTAGTAATTCTGATAGTTCTGATGTAGTAGTTCTGATGTAGTAGTTCTGATGCAGTAGTTCCGATAGTTCTGATGTAGTAGTTCTGATGTAGTAGTTCTGATGTAGTAGTTCTGATAGTTCTGATGCAGTAGTTCTGATAGTTCTGATGTAGTAGTTCTGATAGTTCTGATGTAGTAGTTCTGATGTAGTAGTTCCGATAGTTCTGATGTAGTAGTTCTGATGTAGTAGTTCTGATAGTTCTGATGTAGTAGTTCTGATAGTTCTGATGTAGTAGTTATGATGCAGTAGTTCTGATGTAGTATTTCTGATGTAGTAGTTCTGATGCAGTAGTTCTGATGCAGTAGTTCTGATGTAGTAGTTCTGATGTAGTAGTTCTGATGTAGTAGTTCTGATGTAGTAGTTCTGATAGTTCTGAAGTAGTAGTTATGATGCAGTAGTTCTGATAGTTCTGATGCAGTAGTTCTGATGTAGTAGTTCTGATGTAGTAGTTCTGATAGTTCTGATGTAGTAGTTCTGATAGTTCTGATGTAGTAGTTCTGATGTAGTAGTTCTGATGTAGTAGTTCTGATGCAGTAGTTCCGATAGTTCTGATGTAGTAGTTCTGATGTAGTAGTTCTGATGTAGTAGTTCTGATAGTTCTGATGCAGTAGTTCTGATAGTTCTGATGTAGTAGTTCTGATAGTGCTGATGTAGTAGTTCTGATGTAGTAGTTCTGATGTAGTAGTTCCGATAGTTCTGATGTAGTAGTTCTGATGTAGTAGTTCTGATGTAGTAATTCTGATGTAGTAGTTCTGATAGTTCTGATGTAGTAGTTCTGATAGTTCTGATGTAGTAGTTATGATGCAGTAGTTCTGATGCAGTAGTTCTGATAGTTCTGATGCAGTAGTTCTGATGTAGTAGTTCTGATAGTTCTGAAGTAGTAGTTATGATGCAGTAGTTCTGATAGTTCTGATGCAGTAGTTCTGATGTAGTAGTTCTGATGTAGTAGTTCTGATAGTTCTGATAGTTCTGATGTAGTAGTTCTGATGTAGTAGTTCTGATGTAGTAGTTCTGATGTAGTAGTTCTGATAGTTCTGAAGTAGTAGTTATGATGCAGTAGTTCTGATAGTTCTGGTGCAGTAGTTCTGATGTAGTAGTTCTGATGTAGTAGTTCTGATGTAGTAGTTCTGATAGTTCTGATGTAGTAGTTCTGATAGTTCTGATGTAGTAGTTCTGATGTAGTAGTTCTGATGTAGTAGTTCTGATGCAGTAGTTCCGATAGTTCTGATGTAGTAGTTCTGATGTAGTAGTTCTGATGTAGTAGTTCTGATGTAGTAGTTCTGATAGTTCTGATGCAGTAGTTCTGATAGTTCTGATGTAGTAGTTCTGATAGTTCTGATGTAGTAGTTCTGATGTAGTAGTTCTGATGTAGTAGTTCCGATAGTTCTGATGTAGTAGTTCTGATGTAGTAGTTCTGATGTAGTAGTTCTGATAGTTCTGATGTAGTAGTTCTGATAGTTCTGATGTAGTAGTTCTGATATAGTAGTTCTGATAGTTATGATGTAGTAGTTCTGATGTAGTAGTTCTGATGTAGTAGTTCTGATGTAGTAGTTCTGATGTAGTAGTTCTGATAGTTCTGATGCAGTAGTTCTGATAGTTCTGATGTAGTAGTTCTGATAGTTCTGATGTAGTAGTTCTGATGTAGTAGTTCTGATGTAGTAGTTCCGATAGTTCTGATGTAGTAGTTCTGATGTAGTAGTTCTGATAGTTCTGATGTAGTAGTTCTGATGTAGTAGTTCTGATAGTTCTGATGTAGTAGTTCTGATAGTTCTGATGTAGTAGTTCTGATAGTTCTGATGTAGTAGTTCTGATGTAGTAGTTCTGATGCAGTAGTTCTGATGTAGTAGTTCTGATGTAGTAGTTCTGATGTAGTAGTTCTGATAGTTCTGATGTAGTAGTTCTGATAGTTCTGATGTAGTAGTTCTGATATAGTAGTTCTGATAGTTCTGAAGTAGTAGTTATGATGCAGTAGTTCTGATGCAGTAGTTCTGATAGTTCTGATGCAGTAGTTCTGATGTAGTAGTTCTGATGTAGTAGTTCTGATAGTTCTGATGTAGTAGTTCTGATAGTTCTGATGTAGTAGTTCTGATAGTTCTGATGTAGTAGTTATGATGCAGTAGTTCTGATAGTTCTGATGCAGTAGTTCTGATGTAGTAGTTCTGATGTAGTAGTTCTGATAGTTCTGATGTAGTAGTTCTGATGTAGTAGTTCTGATAGTTCTGATGCAGTAGTTCTGATAGTTCTGATGTAGTAGTTCCGATAGTTCTGAAGTAGTAGTTCTGATGTAATAGTTCTGATGCAGTAGTTATGATGCACTAGTTATGATGCAGTAGTTCTGATGCAGTAGTTCTGATGCAGTAGTTCTGATGTAATAGTTCTGATGCAGTAGTTTTGATGCAGTAGTTCTGATGTAGTAGTTCTGATGTAGTAGTTCTGATAGTTCTGATGCAGTAGTTCTGATAGTTCTGATGTAGTAGTTCTGATAGTTCTGATGTAGTAGTTCCGATAGTTCTGATGTAGTAGTTCTGATGTAGTAGTTCTGATGTAGTAGTTCTGATGTAGTAGTTCTGATAGTTCTGATGTAGTAGTTCTGATAGTTCTGATGTAGTAGTTATGATGCAGTAGTTCTGATGTAGTATTTCTGATGTAGTAGTTCTGATGCAGTAGTTCTGATGCAGTAGTTCTGATGTAGTAGTTCTGATGTAGTAGTTCTGATGTAGTAGTTCTGATAGTTCTGAAGTAGTAGTTATGATGCAGTAGTTCTGATAGTTCTGATGCAGTAGTTCTGATGTAGTAGTTCTGATGTAGTAGTTCTGATAGTTCTGATGTAGTAGTTCTGATAGTTCTGATGTAGTAGTTCTGATGCAGTAGTTCCGATAGTTCTGATGTAGTAGTTCTGATGTAGTAGTTCTGATAGTTCTGATGCAGTAGTTCTGATAGTTCTGATGTAGTAGTTCTGATAGTTCTGATGTAGTAGTTCTGATGTAGTAGTTCTGATGTAGTAGTTCTGATAGTTCTGATTTAGTAGTTCTGATAGTTCTGATGTAGTAGTTATGATGCAGTAGTTCTGATGCAGTAGTTCTGATAGTTCTGATGCAGTAGTTCTGATGTAGTAGTTCTGATGTAGTAGTTCTGATAGTTCTGAAGTAGTAGTTATGATGCAGTAGTTCTGATAGTTCTGATGCAGTAGTTCTGATGTAGTAGTTCTGATAGTTCTGATAGTTCTGATGTAGTAGTTCTGATAGTTCTGATGTAGTAGTTCTGATGTAGTAGTTCTGATGTAGTAGTTCTGATGTAGTAGTTCTGATAGTTCTGAAGTAGTAGTTATGATGCAGTAGTTCTGATAGTTCTGGTGCAGTAGTTCTGATGTAGTAGTTCTGATGTAGTAGTTCTGATGTAGTAGTTCTGATAGTTCTGATGTAGTAGTTCTGATAGTTCTGATGTAGTAGTTCTGATGTAGTAGTTCTGATGCAGTAGTTCCGATAGTTCTGATGTAGTAGTTCTGATGTAGTAGTTCTGATAGTTCTGATGCAGTAGTTCTGATAGTTCTGATGTAGTAGTTCTGATAGTTCTGATGTAGTAGTTCTGATGTAGTAGTTCTGATGTAGTAGTTCCGATAGTTCTGATGTAGTAGTTCTGATGTAGTAGTTCTGATGTAGTAGTTCTGATGTAGTAGTTCTGATAGTTCTGATGTAGTAGTTCTGATATAGTAGTTCTGATAGTTATGATGTAGTAGTTCTGATGTACTAGTTCTGATGCAGTAGTTCTGATGTAGTAGTTCTGATAGTTCTGATGTAGTAGTTCTGATAGTTCTGATGTAGTAGTTCTGATATAGTAGTTCTGATAGTTCTGAAGTAGTAGTTATGATGCAGTAGTTCTGATGCAGTAGTTCTGATAGTTCTGATGCAGTAGTTCTGATGTAGTAGTTCTGATAGTTCTGATGTAGTAGTTCTGATAGTTCTGATGCAGTAGTTCTGATGCAGTAGTTCTGATGTAATAGTTCTGATGCAGTAGTTTTGATGCAGTAGTTCTGATGTAGTAGTTCTGATGTAGTAGTTCTGATAGTTCTGATGCAGTAGTTCTGATAGTTCTGATGTAGTAGTTCTGATAGTTCTGATGTAGTAGTTCTGATGTAGTAGTTCCGATAGTTCTGATGTAGTAGTTCTGATGTAGTAGTTCTGATGTAGTAGTTCTGATAGTTCTGATGTAGTAGTTCTGATAGTTCTGATGTAGTAGTTCTGATGTAGTAGTTCTGATGTAGTAGTTCTGATAGTTCTGATGTAGTAGTTCTGATAGTTCTGATGTAGTAGTTCCGATAGTTCTGAAGTAGTAGTTCTGATGTAATAGTTCTGATGCAGTAGTTATGATGCAGTAGTTATGATGCAGTAGTTCTGATGCAGTAGTTCTGATGTAGTAGTTCTGATGTAGTAGTTCTGATAGTTCTGATGCAGTAGTTCTGATAGTTCTGATGTAGTAGTTCTGATAGTTCTGATGTAGTAGTTCTGATGTAGTAGTTCTGATGTAGTAGTTCCGATAGTTCTGATGTAGTAGTTCTGATGCAGTAGTTCTGATGTAGTATTTCTGATGTAGTAGTTCTGATGCAGTAGTTCTGATGCAGTAGTTCTGATGTAGTAGTTCTGATGTAGTAGTTCTGATGTAGTAGTTCTGATAGTTCTGAAGTAGTAGTTCTGATGTAGTAGTTCTGATGTAGTAGTTCTGATGTAGTTCTGATGTAGTAGTTCTGATGTAGTAGTTCTGATAGTTCTGATGTAGTAGTTCTGATAGTTCTGATGTAGTAGTTCTGATAGTTCTGATGCAGTAGTTCTGATGTAGTAGTTCTGATGTAGTAGTTATGATGCAGTAGTTCTGATAGTTCTGATGTAGTAGTTCTGATGTAGTAGTTCTGATGTAGTAGTTCTGATGTAGTAGTTCTGATAGTTCTGATGTAGTAGTTCTGATAGTTCTGATGTAGTAGTTCTGATAGTTCTGATGTAGTAGTTATGATGCAGTAGTTCTGATGCAGTAGTTCTGATAGTTCTGATGCAGTAGTTCTGATGTAGTAGTTCTGATGTAGTAGTTCTGATAGTTCTGATGTAGTAGTTCTGATGTAGTAGTTCTGATAGTTCTGATGCAGTAGTTCTGATAGTTCTGATGTAGTAGTTCCGATAGTTCTGAAGTAGTAGTTCTGATGTAATAGTTCTGATGCAGTAGTTATGATGCACTAGTTATGATGCAGTAGTTCTGATGCAGTAGTTCTGATGCAGTAGTTCTGATGTAATAGTTCTGATGCAGTAGTTTTGATGCAGTAGTTCTGATGTAGTAGTTCTGATGTAGTAGTTCTGATAGTTCTGATGCAGTAGTTCTGATAGTTCTGATGTAGTAGTTCTGATAGTTCTGATGTAGTAGTTCTGATGTAGTAGTTCCGATAGTTCTGATGTAGTAGTTCTGATGTAGTAGTTCTGATGTAGTAGTTCTGATGTAGTAGTTCTGATAGTTCTGATGTAGTAGTTCTGATAGTTCTGATGTAGTAGTTATGATGCAGTAGTTCTGATGTAGTATTTCTGATGTAGTAGTTCTGATGCAGTAGTTCTGATGCAGTAGTTCTGATGTAGTAGTTCTGATGTAGTAGTTCTGATGTAGTAGTTCTGATAGTTCTGAAGTAGTAGTTATGATGCAGTAGTTCTGATAGTTCTGATGCAGTAGTTCTGATGTAGTAGTTCTGATGTAGTAGTTCTGATAGTTCTGATGTAGTAGTTCTGATAGTTCTGATGTAGTAGTTCTGATGTAGTAGTTCTGATGCAGTAGTTCTGATGTAGTAGTTCTGATGTAGTAGTTCTGATGTAGTAGTTCTGATAGTTCTGATGCAGTAGTTCTGATAGTTCTGATGTAGTAGTTCTGATAGTTCTGATGTAGTAGTTCTGATGTAGTAGTTCTGATGTAGTAGTTCTGATAGTTCTGATGTAGTAGTTCTGATAGTTCTGATGTAGTAGTTATGATGCAGTAGTTCTGATGCAGTAGTTCTGATAGTTCTGATGCAGTAGTTCTGATGTAGTAGTTCTGATGTAGTAGTTCTGATAGTTCTGAAGTAGTAGTTATGATGCAGTAGTTCTGATGCAGTAGTTCTGATAGTTCTGATGCAGTAGTTCTGATGTAGTAGTTCTGATAGTTCTGATAGTTCTGATGTAGTAGTTCTGATAGTTCTGATGTAGTAGTTCTGATGTAGTAGTTCTGATGTAGTAGTTCTGATGTAGTAGTTCTGATAGTTCTGAAGTAGTAGTTATGATGCAGTAGTTCTGATAGTTCTGGTGCAGTAGTTCTGATGTAGTAGTTCTGATGTAGTAGTTCTGATGTAGTAGTTCTGATAGTTCTGATGTAGTAGTTCTGATAGTTCTGATGTAGTAGTTCTGATGTAGTAGTTCTGATGCAGTAGTTCCGATAGTTCTGATGTAGTAGTTCTGATGTAGTAGTTCTGATAGTTCTGATGCAGTAGTTCTGATAGTTCTGATGTAGTAGTTCTGATAGTTCTGATGTAGTAGTTCTGATGTAGTAGTTCTGATGTAGTAGTTCCGATAGTTCTGATGTAGTAGTTCTGATGTAGTAGTTCTGATGTAGTAGTTCTGATGTAGTAGTTCTGATAGTTCTGATGTAGTAGTTCTGATATAGTAGTTCTGATAGTTATGATGTAGTAGTTCTGATGTACTAGTTCTGATGCAGTAGTTCTGATGTAGTAGTTCTGATAGTTCTGATGTAGTAGTTCTGATAGTTCTGATGTAGTAGTTCTGATATAGTAGTTCTGATAGTTCTGAAGTAGTAGTTATGATGCAGTAGTTCTGATGCAGTAGTTCTGATAGTTCTGATGCAGTAGTTCTGATGTAGTAGTTCTGATAGTTCTGATGTAGTAGTTCTGATAGTTCTGATGCAGTAGTTCTGATGCAGTAGTTCTGATGTAATAGTTCTGATGCAGTAGTTTTGATGCAGTAGTTCTGATGTAGTAGTTCTGATGTAGTAGTTCTGATAGTTCTGATGCAGTAGTTCTGATAGTTCTGATGTAGTAGTTCTGATAGTTCTGATGTAGTAGTTCTGATGTAGTAGTTCCGATAGTTCTGATGTAGTAGTTCTGATGTAGTAGTTCTGATGTAGTAGTTCTGATAGTTCTGATGTAGTAGTTCTGATAGTTCTGATGTAGTAGTTCTGATGTAGTAGTTCTGATGTAGTAGTTCTGATAGTTCTGATGTAGTAGTTCTGATAGTTCTGATGTAGTAGTTCCGATAGTTCTGAAGTAGTAGTTCTGATGTAATAGTTCTGATGCAGTAGTTATGATGCAGTAGTTATGATGCAGTAGTTCTGATGCAGTAGTTCTGATGCAGTAGTTCTGATGTAATAGTTCTGATGCAGTAGTTTTGATGCAGTAGTTCTGATGTAGTAGTTCTGATGTAGTAGTTCTGATAGTTCTGATGCAGTAGTTCTGATAGTTCTGATGTAGTAGTTCTGATAGTTCTGATGTAGTAGTTCTGATGTAGTAGTTCTGATGTAGTAGTTCCGATAGTTCTGATGTAGTAGTTCTGATGCAGTAGTTCTGATGTAGTATTTCTGATGTAGTAGTTCTGATGCAGTAGTTCTGATGCAGTAGTTCTGATGTAGTAGTTCTGATGTAGTAGTTCTGATGTAGTAGTTCTGATAGTTCTGAAGTAGTAGTTCTGATGTAGTAGTTCTGATGTAGTAGTTCTGATGTAGTTCTGATGTAGTAGTTCTGATGTAGTAGTTCTGATAGTTCTGATGTAGTAGTTCTGATAGTTCTGATGTAGTAGTTCTGATAGTTCTGATGCAGTAGTTCTGATGTAGTAGTTCTGATGTAGTAGTTATGATGCAGTAGTTCTGATAGTTCTGATGTAGTAGTTCTGATGTAGTAGTTCTGATGTAGTAGTTCTGATGTAGTAGTTCTGATAGTTCTGATGTAGTAGTTCTGATGCAGTAGTTCTGATGTAGTAGTTCTGATGTAGTAGTTCTGATGTAGTAGTTCCGATAGTTCTGATGTAGTAGTTCTGATGTAGTAGTTCTGATAGTTCTGATGTAGTAGTTCTGATAGTTCTGATGTAGTAGTTATGATGCAGTAGTTCTGATGCAGTAGTTCTGATAGTTCTGATGCAGTAGTTCTGATGTAGTAGTTCTGATGTAGTAGTTCTGATAGTTCTGAAGTAGTAGTTATGATGCAGTAGTTCTGATGCAGTAGTTCTGATAGTTCTGATGCAGTAGTTCTGATGTAGTAGTTCTGATGTAGTAGTTCTGATAGTTCTGATAGTTCTGATGTAGTAGTTCTGATAGTTCTGATGTAGTAGTTCTGATGTAGTAGTTCTGATGTAGTAGTTCTGATGTAGTAGTTCTGATAGTTCTGAAGTAGTAGTTATGATGCAGTAGTTCTGATAGTTCTGGTGCAGTAGTTCTGATGTAGTAGTTCTGATGTAGTAGTTCTGATGTAGTAGTTCTGATAGTTCTGATGTAGTAGTTCTGATAGTTCTGATGTAGTAGTTCTGATGTAGTAGTTCTGATGCAGTAGTTCCGATAGTTCTGATGTAGTAGTTCTGATGTAGTAGTTCTGATAGTTCTGATGCAGTAGTTCTGATAGTTCTGATGTAGTAGTTCTGATAGTTCTGATGTAGTAGTTCTGATGTAGTAGTTCTGATGTAGTAGTTCCGATAGTTCTGATGTAGTAGTTCTGATGTAGTAGTTCTGATGTAGTAGTTCTGATAGTTCTGATGTAGTAGTTCTGATAGTTCTGATGTAGTAGTTCTGATATAGTAGTTCTGATAGTTATGATGTAGTAGTTCTGATGTAGTAGTTCTGATCTAGTAGTTCTGATGTAGTAGTTCTGATGTAGTAGTTCTGATAGTTCTGATGCAGTAGTTCTGATAGTTCTGATGTAGTAGTTCTGATAGTTCTGATGTAGTAGTTCTGATGTAGTAGTTCCGATAGTTCTGATGTAGTAGTTCTGTTCTGATGTAGTAGTTCTGATGTAGTAGTTCTGATGTAGTAGTTCTGATATAGTAGTTCTGATGTAGTAGTTCTGATAGTTCTGATGTAGTAGTTCTGATGTAGTAGTTCTGATAGTTCTGATGTAGTAGTTCTGATAGTTCTGATGTAGTAGTTCTGATAGTTCTGATGTAGTAGTTCTGATGTAGTAGTTCTGATGCAGTAGTTCTGATGTAGTAGTTCTGATGTAGTAGTTCTGATGTAGTAGTTCTGATGTAGTAGTTCTGATAGTTCTGATGCAGTAGTTCTGATAGTTCTGATGTAGTAGTTCTGATAGTTCTGATGTAGTAGTTCTGATGTAGTAGTTCCGATAGTTCTGATGTAGTAGTTCTGATGTAGTAGTTCTGATGTAGTAGTTCTGATGTAGTAGTTCTGATGTAGTAGTTCTGATAGTTCTGATGTAGTAGTTCTGATAGTTCTGATGTAGTAGTTCTGATAGTTCTGAAGTAGTAGTTATGATGCAGTAGTTCTGATGCAGTAGTTCTGATGCAGTAGTTCTGATGCAGTAGTTCTGATGTAGTAGTTCTGATGTAGTAGTTCTGATAGTTCTGATGTAGTAGTTCTGATAGTTCTGATGTAGTAGTTCTGATGTAGTAGTTCTGATAGTTCTGATGTTGTAGTTCTGATGTTGTAGTTCTGATGTAGTAGTTCTGATAGTTCTGATGTAGTAGTTCTGATAGTTCTGATGTAGTAGTTCTGATGTAGTAGTTCTGATGCAGTAGTTCTGATGTAGTAGTTCTGATGTAGTAGTTCTGATGTAGTAGTTCTGATAGTTCTGATGTAGTAGTTCCGATAGTTCTGAAGTAGTAGTTCTGATGTAATAGTTCTGATGCAGTAGTTATGATGCAGTAGTTATGATGCAGTAGTTCTGATGCAGTAGTTCTGATGCAGTAGTTCTGATGTAATAGTTCTGATGCAGTAGTTTTGATGCAGTAGTTCTGATGTAGTAGTTCTGATGTAGTAGTTCTGATAGTTCTGATGCAGTAGTTCTGATAGTTCTGATGTAGTAGTTCTGATAGTTCTGATGTAGTAGTTCTGATGTAGTAGTTCTGATGTAGTAGTTCCGATAGTTCTGATGTAGTAGTTCTGATGCAGTAGTTCTGATGTAGTATTTCTGATGTAGTAGTTCTGATGCAGTAGTTCTGATGCAGTAGTTCTGATGTAGTAGTTCTGATGTAGTAGTTCTGATGTAGTAGTTCTGATGTAGTAGTTCTGATAGTTCTGAAGTAGTAGTTCTGATGTAGTAGTTCTGATGTAGTAGTTCTGATGTAGTAGTTCTGATGTAGTAGTTCTGATAGTTCTGATGTAGTACTTCTGATAGTTCTGATGTAGTAGTTCTGATAGTTCTGATGCAGTAGTTCTGATGTAGTAGTTCTGATGTAGTAGTTATGATGCAGTAGTTCCGATAGTTCTGATGTAGTAGTTCTGATGTAGTAGTTCTGATGTAGTAGTTCTGATAGTTCTGATGTAGTAGTTCTGATGCAGTAGTTCTGATGTAGTAGTTCTGATGTAGTAGTTCTGATGTAGTAGTTCCGATAGTTCTGATGTAGTAGTTCTGATGTAGTAGTTCTGATGTAGTAATTCTGATGTAGTAGTTCTGATAGTTCTGATGTAGTAGTTCTGATAGTTCTGATGTAGTAGTTATGATGCAGTAGTTCTGATGCAGTAGTTCTGATGTAGTAGTTCTGATGTAGTAGTTCTGATAGTTCTGAAGTAGTAGTTATGATGCAGTAGTTCTGATGCAGTAGTTCTGATAGTTCTGATGCAGTAGTTCTGATGTAGTAGTTCTGATGTAGTAGTTCTGATAGTTCTGATAGTTCTGATGTAGTAGTTCTGATAGTTCTGATGTAGTAGTTCTGATGTAGTAGTTCTGATGTAGTAGTTCTGATAGTTCTGAAGTAGTAGTTATGATGCAGTAGTTCTGATAGTTCTGGTGCAGTAGTTCTGATGTAGTAGTTCTGATGTAGTAGTTCTGATGTAGTAGTTCTGATGCAGTAGTTCTGATGTAGTAGTTCTGATGTAGTAGTTCTGATGTAGTAGTTCTGATAGTTCTGATGTAGTAGTTCCGATAGTTCTGAAGTAGTAGTTCTGATGTAGTAGTTCTGATGTAGTAGTTCTGATGTAGTAGTTCTGATGTAGTAGTTCTGATGCAGTAGTTCTGATGTAGTAGTTCTGATGTAGTAGTTCTGATGTAGTAGTTCTGATAGTTCTGATGTAGTAGTTCCGATAGTTCTGAAGTAGTAGTTCTGATGTAATAGTTCTGATGCAGTAGTTATGATGCAGTAGTTATGATGCAGTAGTTCTGATGCAGTAGTTCTGATGCAGTAGTTCTGATGTAATAGTTCTGATGCAGTAGTTTTGATGCAGTAGTTCTGATGTAGTAGTTCTGATGTAGTAGTTCTGATAGTTCTGATGCAGTAGTTCTGATAGTTCTGATGTAGTAGTTCTGATAGTTCTGATGTAGTAGTTCTGATGTAGTAGTTCTGATGTAGTAGTTCCGATAGTTCTGATGTAGTAGTTCTGATGCAGTAGTTCTGATGTAGTATTTCTGATGTAGTAGTTCTGATGCAGTAGTTCTGATGCAGTAGTTCTGATGTAGTAGTTCTGATGTAGTAGTTCTGATGTAGTAGTTCTGATGTAGTAGTTCTGATAGTTCTGAAGTAGTAGTTCTGATGTAGTAGTTCTGATGTAGTAGTTCTGATGTAGTAGTTCTGATGTAGTAGTTCTGATAGTTCTGATGTAGTACTTCTGATAGTTCTGATGTAGTAGTTCTGATAGTTCTGATGCAGTAGTTCTGATGTAGTAGTTCTGATGTAGTAGTTATGATGCAGTAGTTCCGATAGTTCTGATGTAGTAGTTCTGATGTAGTAGTTCTGATGTAGTAGTTCTGATAGTTCTGATGTAGTAGTTCTGATGCAGTAGTTCTGATGTAGTAGTTCTGATGTAGTAGTTCTGATGTAGTAGTTCCGATAGTTCTGATGTAGTAGTTCTGATGTAGTAGTTCTGATGTAGTAATTCTGATGTAGTAGTTCTGATAGTTCTGATGTAGTAGTTCTGATAGTTCTGATGTAGTAGTTATGATGCAGTAGTTCTGATGCAGTAGTTCTGATGTAGTAGTTCTGATGTAGTAGTTCTGATAGTTCTGAAGTAGTAGTTATGATGCAGTAGTTCTGATGCAGTAGTTCTGATAGTTCTGATGCAGTAGTTCTGATGTAGTAGTTCTGATGTAGTAGTTCTGATAGTTCTGATAGTTCTGATGTAGTAGTTCTGATAGTTCTGATGTAGTAGTTCTGATGTAGTAGTTCTGATGTAGTAGTTCTGATAGTTCTGAAGTAGTAGTTATGATGCAGTAGTTCTGATAGTTCTGGTGCAGTAGTTCTGATGTAGTAGTTCTGATGTAGTAGTTCTGATGTAGTAGTTCTGATGCAGTAGTTCTGATGTAGTAGTTCTGATGTAGTAGTTCTGATGTAGTAGTTCTGATAGTTCTGATGTAGTAGTTCCGATAGTTCTGAAGTAGTAGTTCTGATGTAATAGTTCTGATGCAGTAGTTATGATGCAGTAGTTATGATGCAGTAGTTCTGATGCAGTAGTTCTGATGCAGTAGTTCTGATGTAATAGTTCTGATGCAGTAGTTTTGATGCAGTAGTTCTGATGTAGTAGTTCTGATGTAGTAGTTCTGATAGTTCTGATGCAGTAGTTCTGATAGTTCTGATGTAGTAGTTCTGATAGTTCTGATGTAGTAGTTCTGATGTAGTAGTTCCGATAGTTCTGATGTAGTAGTTCTGATGCAGTAGTTCTGATGTAGTATTTCTGATGTAGTAGTTCTGATGCAGTAGTTCTGATGCAGTAGTTCTGATGTAGTAGTTCTGATGTAGTAGTTCTGATGTAGTAGTTCTGATGTAGTAGTTCTGATAGTTCTGAAGTAGTAGTTCTGATGTAGTAGTTCTGATGTAGTAGTTCTGATGTAGTAGTTCTGATGTAGTAGTTCTGATAGTTCTGATGTAGTACTTCTGATAGTTCTGATGTAGTAGTTCTGATAGTTCTGATGCAGTAGTTCTGATGTAGTAGTTCTGATGTAGTAGTTATGATGCAGTAGTTCCGATAGTTCTGATGTAGTAGTTCTGATGTAGTAGTTCTGATGTAGTAGTTCTGATGTAGTAGTTCTGATAGTTCTGATGTAGTAGTTCTGATGCAGTAGTTCTGATGTAGTAGTTCTGATGTAGTAGTTCTGATGTAGTAGTTCCGATAGTTCTGATGTAGTAGTTCTGATGTAGTAGTTCTGATGTAGTAATTCTGATGTAGTAGTTCTGATAGTTCTGATGTAGTAGTTCTGATAGTTCTGATGTAGTAGTTCTGATGCAGTAGTTCTGATGCAGTAGTTCTGATGTAGTAGTTCTGATGTAGTAGTTCTGATAGTTCTGAAGTAGTAGTTATGATGCAGTAGTTCTGATAGTTCTGATGCAGTAGTTCTGATGTAGTAGTTCTGATGTAGTAGTTCTGATAGTTCTGATAGTTCTGATGTAGTAGTTCTGATAGTTCTGATGTAGTAGTTCTGATGTAGTAGTTCTGATGTAGTAGTTCTGATGTAGTAGTTCTGATAGTTCTGAAGTAGTAGTTATGATGCAGTAGTTCTGATAGTTCTGGTGCAGTAGTTCTGATGTAGTAGTTCTGATGTAGTAGTTCTGATGTAGTAGTTCTGATAGTTCTGATGTAGTAGTTCTGATAGTTCTGATGTAGTAGTTCTGATGTAGTAGTTCTGATGCAGTAGTTCCGATAGTTCTGATGTAGTAGTTCTGATGTAGTAGTTCTGATAGTTCTGATGCAGTAGTTCTGATAGTTCTGATGTAGTAGTTCTGATGTAGTAGTTCTGATGTAGTAGTTCTGATGTAGTAGTTCTGATGTAGTAGTTCTGATAGTTCTGATGTAGTAGTTCTGATAGTTCTGATGTAGTAGTTCTGATATAGTAGTTCTGATAGTTATGATGTAGTAGTTCTGATGTAGTAGTTCTGATGTAGTAGTTCTGATGTAGTAGTTCTGATAGTTCTGATGCAGTAGTTCTGATAGTTCTGATGTAGTAGTTCTGATAGTTCTGATGTAGTAGTTCCGATAGTTCTGATGTAGTAGTTCCGATAGTTCTGATGTAGTAGTTCTGATGTAGTAGTTCTGATGTAGTAGTTCTGATGTAGTAGTTCTGATGTAGTAGTTCTGATAGTTCTGATGTAGTAGTTCTGATGTAGTAGTTCTGATAGTTCTGATGTAGTAGTTCTGATAGTTCTGATGTAGTAGTTCTGATAGTTCTGATGTAGTAGTTCTGATGTAGTAGTTCTGATGCAGTAGTTCTGATGTAGTAGTTCTGATGTAGTAGTTCTGATGTAGTAGTTCTGATGTAGTAGTTCTGATAGTTCTGATGCAGTAGTTCTGATAGTTCTGATGTAGTAGTTCTGATAGTTCTGATGTAGTAGTTCCGATAGTTCTGATGTAGTAGTTCCGATAGTTCTGATGTAGTAGTTCTGATGTAGTAGTTCTGATGTAGTAGTTCTGATGTAGTAGTTCTGATAGTTCTGATGTAGTAGTTCTGATGTAGTAGTTCTGATAGTTCTGATGTAGTAGTTCTGATAGTTCTGATGTAGTAGTTCTGATATAGTAGTTCTGATAGTTCTGAAGTAGTAGTTATGATGCAGTAGTTCTGATGCAGTAGTTCTGATAGTTCTGATGCAGTAGTTCTGATGTAGTAGTTCTGATGTAGTAGTTCTGATAGTTCTGATGTAGTAGTTCTGATAGTTCTGATGTAGTAGTTCTGATGTAGTAGTTCTGATAGTTCTGATGTTGTAGTTCTGATGTAGTAGTTCTGATGTAGTAGTTCTGATAGTTCTGATGTAGTAGTTCTGATAGTTCTGATGTAGTAGTTCTGATGTAGTAGTTCTGATGCAGTAGTTCTGATGTAGTAGTTCTGATGTAGTAGTTCTGATGTAGTAGTTCTGATAGTTCTGATGTAGTAGTTCCGATAGTTCTGAAGTAGTAGTTCTGATGTAATAGTTCTGATGCAGTAGTTATGATGCAGTAGTTATGATGCAGTAGTTCTGATGCAGTAGTTCTGATGCAGTAGTTCTGATGTAATAGTTCTGATGCAGTAGTTTTGATGCAGTAGTTCTGATGTAGTAGTTCTGATGTAGTAGTTCTGATAGTTCTGATGCAGTAGTTCTGATAGTTCTGATGTAGTAGTTCTGATAGTTCTGATGTAGTAGTTCTGATGTAGTAGTTCTGATGTAGTAGTTCCGATAGTTCTGATGTAGTAGTTCTGATGTAGTAGTTCTGATGTAGTAGTTCTGATAGTTCTGATGTAGTAGTTCTGATAGTTCTGATGTAGTAGTTATGATGCAGTAGTTCTGATGTAGTATTTCTGATGTAGTAGTTCTGATGCAGTAGTTCTGATGCAGTAGTTCTGATGTAGTAGTTCTGATGTAGTAGTTCTGATGTAGTAGTTCTGATGTAGTAGTTCTGATAGTTCTGAAGTAGTAGTTCTGATGTAGTAGTTCTGATGTAGTAGTTCTGATGTAGTAGTTCTGATAGTTCTGATGTAGTAGTTCTGATAGTTCTGATGTAGTAGTTCTGATAGTTCTGATGCAGTAGTTCTGATGTAGTAGTTCTGATGTAGTAGTTATGATGCAGTAGTTCCGATAGTTCTGATATAGTAGTTCTGATGTAGTAGTTCTGATGTAGTAGTTCTGATAGTTCTGATGTAGTAGTTCTGATGTAGTAGTTCTGATGTAGTAGTTCTGATGTAGTAGTTCCGATAGTTCTGATGTAGTAGTTCTGATGTAGTAGTTCTGATGTAGTAATTCTGATGTAGTAGTTCTGATAGTTCTGATGTAGTAGTTCTGATAGTTCTGATGTAGTAGTTATGATGCAGTAGTTCTGATGCAGTAGTTCTGATAGTTCTGATGCAGTAGTTCTGATGTAGTAGTTCTGATGTAGTAGTTCTGATAGTTCTGAAGTAGTAGTTCTGATGTAGTAGTTCTGATGCAGTAGTTCTGATGTAGTAGTTCTGATGTAGTAGTTCTGATGTAGTAGTTCCGATAGTTCTGATGTAGTAGTTCTGATGTAGTAATTCTGATGTAGTAGTTCTGATAGTTCTGATGTAGTAGTTCTGATAGTTCTGATGCACTAGTTATGATGCAGTAGTTCTGATGCAGTAGTTCTGATGCAGTAGTTCTGATGTAATAGTTCTGATGCAGTAGTTTTGATGCAGTAGTTCTGATGTAGTAGTTCTGATAGTTCTGATGCAGTAGTTCTGATAGTTCTGATGTAGTAGTTCTGATAGTTCTGATGTAGTAGTTCCGATAGTTCTGATGTAGTAGTTCTGATGTAGTAGTTCTGATGTAGTAGTTCTGATGTAGTAGTTCTGATAGTTCTGATGTAGTAGTTCTGATAGTTCTGATGTAGTAGTTATGATGCAGTAGTTCTGATGTAGTATTTCTGATGTAGTAGTTCTGATGCAGTAGTTCTGATGCAGTAGTTCTGATGTAGTAGTTCTGATGTAGTAGTTCTGATGTAGTAGTTCTGATAGTTCTGAAGTAGTAGTTATGATGCAGTAGTTCTGATAGTTCTGATGCAGTAGTTCTGATGTAGTAGTTCTGATGTAGTAGTTCTGATAGTTCTGATGTAGTAGTTCTGATAGTTCTGATGTAGTAGTTCTGATGCAGTAGTTCCGATAGTTCTGATGTAGTAGTTCTGATGTAGTAGTTCTGATGTAGTAGTTCTGATGTAGTAGTTCTGATAGTTCTGATGCAGTAGTTCTGATAGTTCTGATGTAGTAGTTCTGATAGTTCTGATGTAGTAGTTCTGATGTAGTAGTTCTGATGTAGTAGTTCTGATAGTTCTGATTTAGTAGTTCTGATAGTTCTGATGTAGTAGTTATGATGCAGTAGTTCTGATGCAGTAGTTCTGATAGTTCTGATGCAGTAGTTCTGATGTAGTAGTTCTGATGTAGTAGTTCTGATAGTTCTGAAGTAGTAGTTATGATGCAGTAGTTCTGATAGTTCTGATGCAGTAGTTCTGATGTAGTAGTTCTGATGTAGTAGTTCTGATAGTTCTGATGTAGTAGTTCTGATAGTTCTGATGTAGTAGTTCTGATGTAGTAGTTCTGATGTAGTAGTTCTGATGTAGTAGTTCTGATAGTTCTGAAGTAGTAGTTATGATGCAGTAGTTCTGATAGTTCTGGTGCAGTAGTTCTGATGTAGTAGTTCTGAGGTAGTAGTTCTGATGTAGTAGTTCTGATAGTTCTGATGTAGTAGTTCTGATAGTTCTGATGTAGTAGTTCTGATGTAGTAGTTCTGATGCAGTAGTTCCGATAGTTCTGATGTAGTAGTTCTGATGTAGTAGTTCTGATGTAGTAGTTCTGATAGTTCTGATGCAGTAGTTCTGATAGTTCTGATGTAGTAGTTCTGATAGTTCTGATGTAGTAGTTCTGATGTAGTAGTTCTGATGTAGTAGTTCTGATGTAGTAGTTCTGATAGTTCTGATGTAGTAGTTCTGATATAGTAGTTCTGATAGTTATGATGTAGTAGTTCTGATGTACTAGTTCTGATGCAGTAGTTCTGATGTAGTAGTTCTGATGTAGTAGTTCTGATAGTTCTGATGTAGTAGTTCTGATAGTTCTGATGTAGTAGTTCTGATATAGTAGTTCTGATAGTTCTGAAGTAGTAGTTATGATGCAGTAGTTCTGATGCAGTAGTTCTGATAGTTCTGATGCAGTAGTTCTGATGTAGTAGTTCTGATGTAGTAGTTCTGATAGTTCTGATGTAGTAGTTCTGATAGTTCTGATGTAGTAGTTCTGATGTAGTAGTTCTGATGTAGTAGTTCTGATAGTTCTGATGTAGTAGTTCTGATAGTTCTGATGTAGTAGTTCCGATAGTTCTGAAGTAGTAGTTCTGATGTAATAGTTTTGATGCAGTAGTTATGATGCAGTAGTTATGATGCAGTAGTTCTGATGCAGTAGTTCTGATGCAGTAGTTCTGATGTAATAGTTCTGATGCAGTAGTTTTGATGCAGTAGTTCTGATGTAGTAGTTCTGATGTAGTAGTTCTGATAGTTCTGATGCAGTAGTTCTGATAGTTCTGATGTAGTAGTTCTGATAGTTCTGATGTAGTAGTTCTGATGTAGTAGTTCTGATGTAGTAGTTCCGATAGTTCTGATGTAGTAGTTCTGATGTAGTAGTTCTGATGTAGTAGTTCTGATGTAGTAGTTCTGATAGTTCTGATGTAGTAGTTCTGATAGTTCTGATGTAGTAGTTATGATGCAGTAGTTCTGATGTAGTATTTCTGATGTAGTAGTTCTGATGCAGTAGTTCTGATGCAGTAGTTCTGATGTAGTAGTTCTGATGTAGTAGTTCTGATGTAGTAGTTCTGATGTAGTAGTTCTGATAGTTCTGAAGTAGTAGTTCTGATGTAGTAGTTCTGATGTAGTAGTTCTGATGTAGTAGTTCTGATGTAGTAGTTCTGATAGTTCTGATGTAGTAGTTCTGATAGTTCTGATGTAGTAGTTCTGATAGTTCTGATGCAGTAGTTCTGATGTAGTAGTTATGATGCAGTAGTTCCGATAGTTCTGATGTAGTAGTTCTGATGTAGTAGTTCTGATGTAGTAGTTCTGATGTAGTAGTTCTGATAGTTCTGATGTAGTAGTTCTGATGCAGTAGTTCTGATGTAGTAGTTCTGATGTAGTAGTTCCGATAGTTCTGATGTAGTAGTTCTGATGTAGTAGTTCTGATGTAGTAATTCTGATGTAGTAGTTCTGATAGTTCTGATGTAGTAGTTCTGATAGTTCTGATGTAGTAGTTATGATGCAGTAGTTCTGATGCAGTAGTTCTGATAGTTCTGATGCAGTAGTTCTGATGTAGTAGTTCTGATGTAGTAGTTCTGATAGTTCTGATGTAGTAGTTCTGATAGTTCTGATGTAGTAGTTCTGATGTAGTAGTTCTGATGTAGTAGTTCTGATAGTTCTGATGTAGTAGTTCTGATAGTTCTGATGTAGTAGTTCCGATAGTTCTGAAGTAGTAGTTCTGATGTAATAGTTCTGATGCAGTAGTTATGATGCAGTAGTTATGATGCAGTAGTTCTGATGCAGTAGTTCTGATGCAGTAGTTCTGATGTAATAGTTCTGATGCAGTAGTTTTGATGCAGTAGTTCTGATGTAGTAGTTCTGATGTAGTAGTTCTGATAGTTCTGATGCAGTAGTTCTGATAGTTCTGATGTAGTAGTTCTGATAGTTCTGATGTAGTAGTTCTGATGTAGTAGTTCCGATAGTTCTGATGTAGTAGTTCTGATGTAGTAGTTCTGATGTAGTAGTTCTGATAGTTCTGATGTAGTAGTTCTGATAGTTCTGATGTAGTAGTTCTGATAGTTCTGATGTAGTAGTTCTGATAGTTCTGATGTAGTAGTTCTGATAGTTCTGATGTAGTAGTTCCGATAGTTCTGAAGTAGTAGTTCTGATGTAATAGTTCTGATGCAGTAGTTATGATGCAGTAGTTATGATGCAGTAGTTCTGATGCAGTTGTTCTGATGTAATAGTTCTGATGCAGTAGTTTTGATGCAGTAGTTCTGATGTAGTAGTTCTGATGTAGTAGTTCTGATAGTTCTGATGCAGTAGTTCTGATAGTTCTGATGTAGTAGTTCTGATAGTTCTGATGTAGTAGTTCTGATGTAGTAGTTCTGATGTAGTAGTTCCGATAGTTCTGATGTAGTAGTTCTGATGCAGTAGTTCTGATGTAGTATTTCTGATGTAGTAGTTCTGATGCAGTAGTTCTGATGCAGTAGTTCTGATGTAGTAGTTCTGATGTAGTAGTTCTGATGTAGTAGTTCTGATGTAGTAGTTCTGATAGTTCTGAAGTAGTAGTTATGATGCAGTAGTTCTGATAGTTCTGGTGCAGTAGTTCTGATGTAGTAGTTCTGATGTAGTAGTTCTGATGTAGTAGTTCTGATAGTTCTGATGTAGTAGTTCTGATAGTTCTGATGTAGTAGTTCTGATGTAGTAGTTCTGATGCAGTAGTTCCGATAGTTCTGATGTAGTAGTTCTGATGTAGTAGTTCTGATAGTTCTGATGCAGTAGTTCTGATAGTTCTGATGTAGTAGTTCTGATAGTTCTGATGTAGTAGTTCTGATGTAGTAGTTCTGATGTAGTAGTTCCGATAGTTCTGATGTAGTAGTTCTGATGTAGTAGTTCTGATGTAGTAGTTCTGATGTAGTAGTTCTGATAGTTCTGATGTAGTAGTTCTGATAGTTCTGATGTAGTAGTTCTGATATAGTAGTTCTGATAGTTATGATGTAGTAGTTCTGATGTAGTAGTTCTGATGTAGTAGTTCTGATGTAGTAGTTCTGATAGTTCTGATGCAGTAGTTCTGATAGTTCTGATGTAGTAGTTCTGATAGTTCTGATGTAGTAGTTCTGATGTAGTAGTTCTGATGTAGTAGTTCTGATAGTTCTGATGTAGTAGTTCTGATAGTTCTGATGTAGTAGTTCCGATAGTTCTGAAGTAGTAGTTCTGATGTAATAGTTTTGATGCAGTAGTTATGATGCAGTAGTTATGATGCAGTAGTTCTGATGCAGTAGTTCTGATGCAGTAGTTCTGATGTAATAGTTCTGATGCAGTAGTTTTGATGCAGTAGTTCTGATGTAGTAGTTCTGATGTAGTAGTTCTGATAGTTCTGATGCAGTAGTTCTGATAGTTCTGATGTAGTAGTGCTGATAGTTCTGATGTAGTAGTTCTGATGTAGTAGTTCTGATGTAGTAGTTCCGATAGTTCTGATGTAGTAGTTCTGATGTAGTAGTTCTGATGTAGTAGTTCTGATGTAGTAGTTCTGATAGTTCTGATGTAGTAGTTCTGATAGTTCTGATGTAGTAGTTATGATGCAGTAGTTCTGATGTAGTATTTCTGATGTAGTAGTTCTGATGCAGTAGTTCTGATGCAGTAGTTCTGATGTAGTAGTTCTGATGTAGTAGTTCTGATGTAGTAGTTCTGATGTAGTAGTTCTGATAGTTCTGAAGTAGTAGTTCTGATGTAGTAGTTCTGATGTAGTAGTTCTGATGTAGTAGTTCTGATGTAGTAGTTCTGATAGTTCTGATGCAGTAGTTCCGATAGTTCTGATGTAGTAGTTCTGATGTAGTAGTTCTGATGTAGTAGTTCTGATGTAGTAGTTCTGATAGTTCTGATGTAGTAGTTCTGATGCAGTAGTTCTGATGTAGTAGTTCTGATGTAGTAGTTCCGATAGTTCTGATGTAGTAGTTCTGATGTAGTAGTTCTGATGTAGTAATTCTGATGTAGTAGTTCTGATAGTTCTGATGTAGTAGTTCTGATAGTTCTGATGTAGTAGTTATGATGCAGTAGTTCTGATGCAGTAGTTCTGATAGTTCTGATGCAGTAGTTCTGATGTAGTAGTTCTGATGTAGTAGTTCTGATAGTTCTGATGTAGTAGTTCTGATAGTTCTGATGTAGTAGTTCTGATGTAGTAGTTCTGATGTAGTAGTTCTGATAGTTCTGATGTAGTAGTTCTGATAGTTCTGATGTAGTAGTTCCGATAGTTCTGAAGTAGTAGTTCTGATGTAATAGTTCTGATGCAGTAGTTATGATGCAGTAGTTATGATGCAGTAGTTCTGATGCAGTAGTTCTGATGCAGTAGTTCTGATGTAATAGTTCTGATGCAGTAGTTTTGATGCAGTAGTTCTGATGTAGTAGTTCTGATGTAGTAGTTCTGATAGTTCTGATGCAGTAGTTCTGATAGTTCTGATGTAGTAGTTCTGATAGTTCTGATGTAGTAGTTCTGATGTAGTAGTTCCGATAGTTCTGATGTAGTAGTTCTGATGTAGTAGTTCTGATGTAGTAGTTCTGATAGTTCTGATGTAGTAGTTCTGATAGTTCTGATGTAGTAGTTCTGATAGTTCTGATGTAGTAGTTCTGATAGTTCTGATGTAGTAGTTCTGATAGTTCTGATGTAGTAGTTCCGATAGTTCTGAAGTAGTAGTTCTGATGTAATAGTTCTGATGCAGTAGTTATGATGCAGTAGTTATGATGCAGTAGTTCTGATGCAGTAGTTCTGATGCAGTTGTTCTGATGTAATAGTTCTGATGCAGTAGTTTTGATGCAGTAGTTCTGATGTAGTAGTTCTGATGTAGTAGTTCTGATAGTTCTGATGCAGTAGTTCTGATAGTTCTGATGTAGTAGTTCTGATAGTTCTGATGTAGTAGTTCTGATGTAGTAGTTCTGATGTAGTAGTTCCGATAGTTCTGATGTAGTAGTTCTGATGCAGTAGTTCTGATGTAGTATTTCTGATGTAGTAGTTCTGATGCAGTAGTTCTGATGCAGTAGTTCTGATGTAGTAGTTCTGATGTAGTAGTTCTGATGTAGTAGTTCTGATGTAGTAGTTCTGATAGTTCTGAAGTAGTAGTTATGATGCAGTAGTTCTGATAGTTCTGGTGCAGTAGTTCTGATGTAGTAGTTCTGATGTAGTAGTTCTGATGTAGTAGTTCTGATAGTTCTGATGTAGTAGTTCTGATAGTTCTGATGTAGTAGTTCTGATGTAGTAGTTCTGATGCAGTAGTTCCGATAGTTCTGATGTAGTAGTTCTGATGTAGTAGTTCTGATAGTTCTGATGCAGTAGTTCTGATAGTTCTGATGTAGTAGTTCTGATAGTTCTGATGTAGTAGTTCTGATGTAGTAGTTCTGATGTAGTAGTTCCGATAGTTCTGATGTAGTAGTTCTGATGTAGTAGTTCTGATGTAGTAGTTCTGATGTAGTAGTTCTGATAGTTCTGATGTAGTAGTTCTGATAGTTCTGATGTAGTAGTTCTGATATAGTAGTTCTGATAGTTATGATGTAGTAGTTCTGATGTAGTAGTTCTGATGTAGTAGTTCTGATGTAGTAGTTCTGATAGTTCTGATGCAGTAGTTCTGATAGTTCTGATGTAGTAGTTCTGATAGTTCTGATGTAGTAGTTCTGATGTAGTAGTTCCGATAGTTCTGATGTAGTAGTTCCGATAGTTCTGATGTAGTAGTTCTGATGTAGTAGTTCTGATGTAGTAGTTCTGATATAGTAGTTCTGATGTAGTAGTTCTGATAGTTCTGATGTAGTAGTTCTGATGTAGTAGTTCTGATAGTTCTGATGTAGTAGTTCTGATAGTTCTGATGTAGTAGTTCTGATAGTTCTGATGTAGTAGTTCTGATGTAGTAGTTCTGATGCAGTAGTTCTGATGTAGTAGTTCTGATGTAGTAGTTCTGATGTAGTAGTTCTGATGTAGTAGTTCTGATAGTTCTGATGCAGTAGTTCTGATAGTTCTGATGTAGTAGTTCTGATAGTTCTGATGTAGTAGTTCTGATGTAGTAGTTCCGATAGTTCTGATGTAGTAATTCTGATGTAGTAGTTCTGATGTAGTAGTTCTGATGTAGTAGTTCTGATGTAGTAGTTCTGATAGTTCTGATGTAGTAGTTCTGATAGTTCTGATGTAGTAGTTCTGATATAGTAGTTCTGATAGTTCTGAAGTAGTAGTTATGATGCAGTAGTTCTGATGCAGTAGTTCTGATAGTTCTGATGCAGTAGTTCTGATGTAGTAGTTCTGATGTAGTAGTTCTGATAGTTCTGATGTAGTAGTTCTGATAGTTCTGATGTAGTAGTTCTGATGTAGTAGTTCTGATAGTTCTGATGTTGTAGTTCTGATGTAGTAGTTCTGATGTAGTAGTTCTGATAGTTCTGATGTAGTAGTTCTGATAGTTCTGATGTAGTAGTTCTGATGTAGTAGTTCTGATGCAGTAGTTCTGATGTAGTAGTTCTGATGTAGTAGTTCTGATGTAGTAGTTCTGATAGTTCTGATGTAGTAGTTCCGATAGTTCTGAAGTAGTAGTTCTGATGTAATAGTTCTGATGCAGTAGTTATGATGCAGTAGTTATGATGCAGTAGTTCTGATGCAGTAGTTCTGATGCAGTAGTTCTGATGTAATAGTTCTGATGCAGTAGTTTTGATGCAGTAGTTCTGATGTAGTAGTTCTGATGTAGTAGTTCTGATAGTTCTGATGCAGTAGTTCTGATAGTTCTGATGTAGTAGTTCTGATAGTTCTGATGTAGTAGTTCTGATGTAGTAGTTCTGATGTAGTAGTTCCGATAGTTCTGATGTAGTAGTTCTGATGTAGTAGTTCTGATGTAGTAGTTCTGATAGTTCTGATGTAGTAGTTCTGATAGTTCTGATGTAGTAGTTATGATGCAGTAGTTCTGATGTAGTATTTCTGATGTAGTAGTTCTGATGCAGTAGTTATGATGCAGTAGTTCTGATGTAGTAGTTCTGATGTAGTAGTTCTGATGTAGTAGTTCTGATGTAGTAGTTCTGATAGTTCTGAAGTAGTAGTTCTGATGTAGTAGTTCTGATGTAGTAGTTCTGATAGTTCTGATGTAGTAGTTCTGATAGTTCTGATGTAGTAGTTCTGATAGTTCTGATGCAGTAGTTCTGATGTAGTAGTTCTGATGTAGTAGTTATGATGCAGTAGTTCCGATAGTTCTGATATAGTAGTTCTGATGTAGTAGTTCTGATGTAGTAGTTCTGATAGTTCTGATGTAGTAGTTCTGATGCAGTAGTTCTGATGTAGTAGTTCTGATGTAGTAGTTCTGATGTAGTAGTTCCGATAGTTCTGATGTAGTAGTTCTGATGTAGTAGTTCTGATGTAGTAATTCTGATGTAGTAGTTCTGATAGTTCTGATGTAGTAGTTCTGATAGTTCTGATGTAGTAGTTATGATGCAGTAGTTCTGATGCAGTAGTTCTGATAGTTCTGATGCAGTAGTTCTGATGTAGTAGTTCTGATGTAGTAGTTCTGATAGTTCTGAAGTAGTAGTTCTGATGTAGTAGTTCTGATGCAGTAGTTCTGATGTAGTAGTTCTGATGTAGTAGTTCCGATAGTTCTGATGTAGTAGTTCTGATGTAGTAATTCTGATGTAGTAGTTCTGATAGTTCTGATGTAGTAGTTCTGATAGTTCTGATGCACTAGTTATGATGCAGTAGTTCTGATGCAGTAGTTCTGATGCAGTAGTTCTGATGTAATAGTTCTGATGCAGTAGTTTTGATGCAGTAGTTCTGATGTAGTAGTTCTGATAGTTCTGATGCAGTAGTTCTGATAGTTCTGATGTAGTAGTTCTGATAGTTCTGATGTAGTAGTTCCGATAGTTCTGATGTAGTAGTTCTGATGTAGTAGTTCTGATGCAGTAGTTCTGATGCAGTAGTTCTGATAGTTCTGATGCAGTAGTTCTGATGTAGTAGTTCTGATGTAGTAGTTCTGATAGTTCTGATGTAGTAGTTCTGATAGTTCTGATGTAGTAGTTCTGATGTAGTAGTTCTGATAGTTCTGATGTTGTAGTTCTGATGTAGTAGTTCTGATAGTTCTGATGTAGTAGTTCTGATAGTTCTGATGTAGTAGTTCTGATGTAGTAGTTCTGATGCAGTAGTTCTGATGTAGTAGTTCTGATGTAGTAGTTCTGATGTAGTAGTTCTGATAGTTCTGATGTAGTAGTTCCGATAGTTCTGAAGTAGTAGTTCTGATGTAATAGTTCTGATGCAGTAGTTATGATGCAGTAGTTATGATGCAGTAGTTCTGATGCAGTAGTTCTGATGCAGTAGTTCTGATGTAATAGTTCTGATGCAGTAGTTTTGATGCAGTAGTTCTGATGTAGTAGTTCTGATGTAGTAGTTCTGATAGTTCTGATGCAGTAGTTCTGATAGTTCTGATGTAGTAGTTCTGATAGTTCTGATGTAGTAGTTCTGATGTAGTAGTTCTGATGTAGTAGTTCCGATAGTTCTGATGTAGTAGTTCTGATGTAGTAGTTCTGATGTAGTAGTTCTGATAGTTCTGATGTAGTAGTTCTGATAGTTCTGATGTAGTAGTTATGATGCAGTAGTTCTGATGTAGTATTTCTGATGTAGTAGTTCTGATGCAGTAGTTCTGATGCAGTAGTTCTGATGTAGTAGTTCTGATGTAGTAGTTCTGATGTAGTAGTTCTGATGTAGTAGTTCTGATAGTTCTGAAGTAGTAGTTCTGATGTAGTAGTTCTGATGTAGTAGTTCTGATAGTTCTGATGTAGTAGTTCTGATAGTTCTGATGTAGTAGTTCTGATAGTTCTGATGCAGTAGTTCTGATGTAGTAGTTCTGATGTAGTAGTTATGATGCAGTAGTTCCGATAGTTCTGATATAGTAGTTCTGATGTAGTAGTTCTGATGTAGTAGTTCTGATAGTTCTGATGTAGTAGTTCTGATGTAGTAGTTCTGATGTAGTAGTTCTGATGTAGTAGTTCCGATAGTTCTGATGTAGTAGTTCTGATGTAGTAGTTCTGATGTAGTAATTCTGATGTAGTAGTTCTGATAGTTCTGATGTAGTAGTTCTGATAGTTCTGATGTAGTAGTTATAATGCAGTAGTTCTGATGCAGTAGTTCTGATAGTTCTGATGCAGTAGTTCTGATGTAGTAGTTCTGATGTAGTAGTTCTGATAGTTCTGAAGTAGTAGTTCTGATGTAGTAGTTCTGATGCAGTAGTTCTGATGTAGTAGTTCTGATGTAGTAGTTCTGATAGTTCTGATGTAGTAGTTCTGATAGTTCTGATGCACTAGTTATGATGCAGTAGTTCTGATGCAGTAGTTCTGATGCAGTAGTTCTGATGTAATAGTTCTGATGCAGTAGTTTTGATGCAGTAGTTCTGATGTAGTAGTTCTGATGTAGTAGTTCTGATAGTTCTGATGCAGTAGTTCTGATAGTTCTGATGTAGTAGTTCTGATAGTTCTGATGTAGTAGTTCCGATAGTTCTGATGTAGTAGTTCTGATGTAGTAGTTCTGATGTAGTAGTTCTGATGTAGTAGTTCTGATAGTTCTGATGTAGTAGTTCTGATAGTTCTGATGTAGTAGTTATGATGCAGTAGTTCTGATGTAGTATTTCTGATGTAGTAGTTCTGATGCAGTAGTTCTGATGCAGTAGTTCTGATGTAGTAGTTCTGATGTAGTAGTTCTGATGTAGTAGTTCTGATGTAGTAGTTCTGATAGTTCTGAAGTAGTAGTTATGATGCAGTAGTTCTGATAGTTCTGATGCAGTAGTTCTGATGTAGTAGTTCTGATGTAGTAGTTCTGATAGTTCTGATGTAGTAGTTCTGATAGTTCTGATGTAGTAGTTCTGATGCAGTAGTTCCGATAGTTCTGATGTAGTAGTTCTGATGTAGTAGTTCTGATGTAGTAGTTCTGATGTAGTAGTTCTGATAGTTCTGATGCAGTAGTTCTGATAGTTCTGATGTAGTAGTTCTGATAGTTCTGATGTAGTAGTTCTGATGTAGTAGTTCTGATGTAGTAGTTCTGATAGTTCTGATTTAGTAGTTCTGATAGTTCTGATGTAGTAGTTATGATGCAGTAGTTCTGATGCAGTAGTTCTGATAGTTCTGATGCAGTAGTTCTGATGTAGTAGTTCTGATGTAGTAGTTCTGATAGTTCTGAAGTAGTAGTTATGATGCAGTAGTTCTGATGCAGTAGTTCTGATAGTTCTGATGCAGTAGTTCTGATGTAGTAGTTCTGATGTAGTAGTTCTGATAGTTCTGATAGTTCTGATGTAGTAGTTCTGATAGTTCTGATGTAGTAGTTCTGATGTAGTAGTTCTGATGTAGTAGTTCTGATGTAGTAGTTCTGATAGTTCTGAAGTAGTAGTTATGATGCAGTAGTTCTGATAGTTCTGGTGCAGTAGTTCTGATGTAGTAGTTCTGATGTAGTAGTTCTGATGTAGTAGTTCTGATAGTTCTGATGTAGTAGTTCTGATAGTTCTGATGTAGTAGTTCTGATGTAGTAGTTCTGATGCAGTAGTTCCGATAGTTCTGATGTAGTAGTTCTGATGTAGTAGTTCTGATGTAGTAGTTCTGATGTAGTAGTTCTGATAGTTCTGATGCAGTAGTTCTGATAGTTCTGATGTAGTAGTTCTGATGTAGTAGTTCCGATAGTTCTGATGTAGTAGTTCTGATGTAGTAGTTCTGATGTAGTAGTTCTGATGTAGTAGTTCTGATAGTTCTGATGTAGTAGTTCTGATATAGTAGTTCTGATAGTTATGATGTAGTAGTTCTGATGTACTAGTTCTGATGCAGTAGTTCTGATGTAGTAGTTCTGATGTAGTAGTTCTGATAGTTCTGATGTAGTAGTTCTGATAGTTCTGATGTAGTAGTTCTGATATAGTAGTTCTGATAGTTCTGAAGTAGTAGTTATGATGCAGTAGTTCTGATGCAGTAGTTCTGCATAGTTCTGATGCAGTAGTTCTGATGTAGTAGTTCTGATGTAGTAGTTCTGATAGTTCTGATGTAGTAGTTCTGATAGTTCTGATGTAGTAGTTCTGATGTAGTAGTTCTGATAGTTCTGATGTAGTAGTTCTGATAGTTCTGATGTAGTAGTTCCGATAGTTCTGAAGTAGTAGTTCTGATGTAATAGTTTTGATGCAGTAGTTATGATGCAGTAGTTATGATGCAGTAGTTCTGATGCAGTAGTTCTGATGCAGTAGTTCTGATGTAATAGTTCTGATGCAGTAGTTTTGATGCAGTAGTTCTGATGTAGTAGTTCTGATGTAGTAGTTCTGATAGTTCTGATGCAGTAGTTCTGATAGTTCTGATGTAGTAGTTCTGATAGTTCTGATGTAGTAGTTCTGATGTAGTAGTTCTGATGTAGTAGTTCCGATAGTTCTGATGTAGTAGTTCTGATGTAGTAGTTCTGATGTAGTAGTTCTGATGTAGTAGTTCTGATAGTTCTGATGTAGTAGTTCTGATAGTTCTGATGTAGTAGTTATGATGCAGTAGTTCTGATGTAGTATTTCTGATGTAGTAGTTCTGATGCAGTAGTTCTGATGCAGTAGTTCTGATGTAGTAGTTCTGATGTAGTAGTTCTGATGTAGTAGTTCTGATGTAGTAGTTCTGATAGTTCTGAAGTAGTAGTTCTGATGTAGTAGTTCTGATGTAGTAGTTCTGATGTAGTAGTTCTGATGTAGTAGTTCTGATAGTTCTGATGTAGTAGTTCTGATAGTTCTGATGTAGTAGTTCTGATAGTTCTGATGCAGTAGTTCTGATGTAGTAGTTATGATGCAGTAGTTCCGATAGTTCTGATGTAGTAGTTCTGATGTAGTAGTTCTGATGTAGTAGTTCTGATGTAGTAGTTCTGATAGTTCTGATGTAGTAGTTCTGATGCAGTAGTTCTGATGTAGTAGTTCTGATGTAGTAGTTCCGATAGTTCTGATGTAGTAGTTCTGATGTAGTAGTTCTGATGTAGTAATTCTGATGTAGTAGTTCTGATAGTTCTGATGTAGTAGTTCTGATAGTTCTGATGTAGTAGTTATGATGCAGTAGTTCTGATGCAGTAGTTCTGATAGTTCTGATGCAGTAGTTCTGATGTAGTAGTTCTGATGTAGTAGTTCTGATAGTTCTGATGTAGTAGTTCTGATAGTTCTGATGTAGTAGTTCTGATGTAGTAGTTCTGATGTAGTAGTTCTGATAGTTCTGATGTAGTAGTTCTGATAGTTCTGATGTAGTAGTTCCGATAGTTCTGAAGTAGTAGTTCTGATGTAATAGTTCTGATGCAGTAGTTATGATGCAGTAGTTATGATGCAGTAGTTCTGATGCAGTAGTTCTGATGCAGTAGTTCTGATGTAATAGTTCTGATGCAGTAGTTTTGATGCAGTAGTTCTGATGTAGTAGTTCTGATGTAGTAGTTCTGATAGTTCTGATGCAGTAGTTCTGATAGTTCTGATGTAGTAGTTCTGATAGTTCTGATGTAGTAGTTCTGATGTAGTAGTTCCGATAGTTCTGATGTAGTAGTTCTGATGTAGTAGTTCTGATGTAGTAGTTCTGATAGTTCTGATGTAGTAGTTCTGATAGTTCTGATGTAGTAGTTCTGATAGTTCTGATGTAGTAGTTCTGATAGTTCTGATGTAGTAGTTCTGATAGTTCTGATGTAGTAGTTCCGATAGTTCTGAAGTAGTAGTTCTGATGTAATAGTTCTGATGCAGTAGTTATGATGCAGTAGTTATGATGCAGTAGTTCTGATGCAGTAGTTCTGATGCAGTTGTTCTGATGTAATAGTTCTGATGCAGTAGTTTTGATGCAGTAGTTCTGATGTAGTAGTTCTGATGTAGTAGTTCTGATAGTTCTGATGCAGTAGTTCTGATAGTTCTGATGTAGTAGTTCTGATAGTTCTGATGTAGTAGTTCTGATGTAGTAGTTCTGATGTAATAGTTCCGATAGTTCTGATGTAGTAGTTCTGATGCAGTAGTTCTGATGTAGTATTTCTGATGTAGTAGTTCTGATGCAGTAGTTCTGATGCAGTAGTTCTGATGTAGTAGTTCTGATGTAGTAGTTCTGATGTAGTAGTTCTGATGTAGTAGTTCTGATAGTTCTGAAGTAGTAGTTATGATGCAGTAGTTCTGATAGTTCTGGTGCAGTAGTTCTGATGTAGTAGTTCTGATGTAGTAGTTCTGATGTAGTAGTTCTGATAGTTCTGATGTAGTAGTTCTGATAGTTCTGATGTAGTAGTTCTGATGTAGTAGTTCTGATGCAGTAGTTCCGATAGTTCTGATGTAGTAGTTCTGATGTAGTAGTTCTGATAGTTCTGATGCAGTAGTTCTGATAGTTCTGATGTAGTAGTTCTGATAGTTCTGATGTAGTAGTTCTGATGTAGTAGTTCTGATGTAGTAGTTCCGATAGTTCTGATGTAGTAGTTCTGATGTAGTAGTTCTGATGTAGTAGTTCTGATGTAGTAGTTCTGATAGTTCTGATGTAGTAGTTCTGATAGTTCTGATGTAGTAGTTCTGATATAGTAGTTCTGATAGTTATGATGTAGTAGTTCTGATGTAGTAGTTCTGATGTAGTAGTTCTGATGTAGTAGTTCTGATAGTTCTGATGCAGTAGTTCTGATAGTTCTGATGTAGTAGTTCTGATAGTTCTGATGTAGTAGTTCTGATGTAGTAGTTCCGATAGTTCTGATGTAGTAGTTCCGATAGTTCTGATGTAGTAGTTCTGATGTAGTAGTTCTGATGTAGTAGTTCTGATATAGTAGTTCTGATGTAGTAGTTCTGATAGTTCTGATGTAGTAGTTCTGATGTAGTAGTTCTGATAGTTCTGATGTAGTAGTTCTGATAGTTCTGATGTAGTAGTTCTGATAGTTCTGATGTAGTAGTTCTGATGTAGTAGTTCTGATGCAGTAGTTCTGATGTAGTAGTTCTGATGTAGTAGTTCTGATGTAGTAGTTCTGATGTAGTAGTTCTGATAGTTCTGATGCAGTAGTTCTGATAGTTCTGATGTAGTAGTTCTGATAGTTCTGATGTAGTAGTTCTGATGTAGTAGTTCCGATAGTTCTGATGTAGTAGTTCTGATGTAGTAGTTCTGATGTAGTAGTTCTGATGTAGTAGTTCTGATGTAGTAGTTCTGATGTAGTAGTTCTGATAGTTCTGATGTAGTAGTTCTGATAGTTCTGATGTAGTAGTTCTGATATAGTAGTTCTGATAGTTCTGAAGTAGTAGTTATGATGCAGTAGTTCTGATGCAGTAGTTCTGATAGTTCTGATGCAGTAGTTCTGATGTAGTAGTTCTGATGTAGTAGTTCTGATAGTTCTGATGTAGTAGTTCTGATAGTTCTGATGTAGTAGTTCTGATGTAGTAGTTCTGATAGTTCTGATGTTGTAGTTCTGATGTAGTAGTTCTGATGTAGTAGTTCTGATAGTTCTGATGTAGTAGTTCTGATAGTTCTGATGTAGTAGTTCTGATGTAGTAGTTCTGATGCAGTAGTTCTGATGTAGTAGTTCTGATGTAGTAGTTCTGATGTAGTAGTTCTGATAGTTCTGATGTAGTAGTTCCGATAGTTCTGAAGTAGTAGTTCTGATGTAATAATTCTGATGCAGTAGTTATGATGCAGTAGTTATGATGCAGTAGTTCTGATGCAGTAGTTCTGATGCAGTAGTTCTGATGTAATAGTTCTGATGCAGTAGTTTTGATGCTGTAGTTCTGATGTAGTAGTTCTGATGTAGTAGTTCTGATAGTTCTGATGCAGTAGTTCTGATAGTTCTGATGTAGTAGTTCTGATAGTTCTGATGTAGTAGTTCTGATGTAGTAGTTCTGATGTAGTAGTTCCGATAGTTCTGATGTAGTAGTTCTGATGTAGTAGTTCTGATGTAGTAGTTCTGATGTAGTAGTTCTGATAGTTCTGATGTAGTAGTTCTGATAGTTCTGATGTAGTAGTTATGATGCAGTAGTTCTGATGTAGTATTTCTGATGTAGTAGTTCTGATGCAGTAGTTCTGATGCAGTAGTTCTGATGTAGTAGTTCTGATGTAGTAGTTCTGATGTAGTAGTTCTGATGTAGTAGTTCTGATAGTTCTGAAGTAGTAGTTCTGATGTAGTAGTTCTGATGTAGTAGTTCTGATAGTTCTGATGTAGTAGTTCTGATAGTTCTGATGTAGTAGTTCTGATAGTTCTGATGCAGTAGTTCTGATGTAGTAGTTCTGATGTAGTAGTTATGATGCAGTAGTTCCGATAGTTCTGATATAGTAGTTCTGATGTAGTAGTTCTGATGTAGTAGTTCTGATAGTTCTGATGTAGTAGTTCTGATGCAGTAGTTCTGATGTAGTAGTTCTGATGTAGTAGTTCTGATGTAGTAGTTCCGATAGTTCTGATGTAGTAGTTCTGATGTAGTAGTTCTGATGTAGTAATTCTGATGTAGTAGTTCTGATAGTTCTGATGTAGTAGTTCTGATAGTTCTGATGTAGTAGTTATGATGCAGTAGTTCTGATGCAGTAGTTCTGATAGTTCTGATGCAGTAGTTCTGATGTAGTAGTTCTGATGTAGTAGTTCTGATAGTTCTGAAGTAGTAGTTCTGATGTAGTAGTTCTGATGCAGTAGTTCTGATGTAGTAGTTCTGATGTAGTAGTTCTGATGTAGTAGTTCCGATAGTTCTGATGTAGTAGTTCTGATGTAGTAATTCTGATGTAGTAGTTCTGATAGTTCTGATGTAGTAGTTCTGATAGTTCTGATGCACTACTTATGATGCAGTAGTTCTGATGCAGTAGTTCTGATGCAGTAGTTCTGATGTAATAGTTCTGATGCAGTAGTTTTGATGCAGTAGTTCTGATGTAGTAGTTCTGATAGTTCTGATGCAGTAGTTCTGATAGTTCTGATGTAGTAGTTCTGATAGTTCTGATGTAGTAGTTCCGATAGTTCTGATGTAGTAGTTCTGATGTAGTAGTTCTGATAGTTCTGATGTAGTAGTTCTGATAGTTCTGATGTAGTAGTTCTGATAGTTCTGATGTAGTAGTTATGATGCAGTAGTTCTGATGTAGTATTTCTGATGTAGTAGTTCTGATGCAGTAGTTCTGATGCAGTAGTTCTGATGTAGTAGTTCTGATGTAGTAGTTCTGATGTAGTAGTTCTGATGTAGTAGTTCTGATAGTTCTGAAGTAGTAGTTATGATGCAGTAGTTCTGATAGTTCTGATGCAGTAGTTCTGATGTAGTAGTTCTGATGTAGTAGTTCTGATAGTTCTGATGTAGTAGTTCTGATAGTTCTGATGTAGTAGTTCTGATGCAGTAGTTCCGATAGTTCTGATGTAGTAGTTCTGATGTAGTAGTTCTGATGTAGTAGTTCTGATGTAGTAGTTCTGATAGTTCTGATGCAGTAGTTCTGATAGTTCTGATGTAGTAGTTCTGATAGTTCTGATGTAGTAGTTCTGATGTAGTAGTTCTGATAGTTCTGATTTAGTAGTTCTGATAGTTCTGATGTAGTAGTTATGATGCAGTAGTTCTGATGCAGTAGTTCTGATAGTTCTGATGCAGTAGTTCTGATGTAGTAGTTCTGATGTAGTAGTTCTGATAGTTCTGAAGTAGTAGTTATGATGAAGTAGTTCTGATGCAGTAGTTCTGATAGTTCTGATGCAGTAGTTCTGATGTAGTAGTTCTGATGTAGTAGTTCTGATAGTTCTGATAGTTCTGATGTAGTAGTTCTGATAGTTCTGATGTAGTAGTTCTGATGTAGTAGTTCTGATGTAGTAGTTCTGATGTAGTAGTTCTGATAGTTCTGAAGTAGTAGTTATGATGCAGTAGTTCTGATAGTTCTGGTGCAGTAGTTCTGATGTAGTAGTTCTGATGTAGTAGTTCTGATGTAGTAGTTCTGATAGTTCTGATGTAGTAGTTATGATGTAGTAGTTCTGATGCAGTAGTTCCGATAGTTCTGATGTAGTAGTTCTGATGTAGTAGTTCTGATGTAGTAGTTCTGATGTAGTAGTTCTGATAGTTCTGATGCAGTAGTTCTGATAGTTCTGATGTAGTAGTTCTGATGTAGTAGTTCCGATAGTTCTGATGTAGTAGTTCTGATGTAGTAGTTCTGATGTAGTAGTTCTGATGTAGTAGTTCTGATGTAGTAGTTCTGATAGTTCTGATGTAGTAGTTCCGATAGTTCTGATGTAGTAGTTCTGATGTAGTAGTTCTGATAGTTCTGATGTAGTAGTTCTGATAGTTCTGATGTAGTAGTTCTGATAGTTCTGATGTAGTAGTTATGATGCAGTAGTTCTGATGTAGTATTTCTGATGTAGTAGTTCTGATGCAGTAGTTCTGATGCAGTAGTTCTGATGTAGTAGTTCTGATGTAGTAGTTCTGATGTAGTAGTTCTGATGTAGTAGTTCTGATAGTTCTGAAGTAGTAGTTATGATGCAGTAGTTCTGATAGTTCTGATGCAGTAGTTCTGATGTAGTAGTTCTGATGTAGTAGTTCTGATAGTTCTGATGTAGTAGTTCTGATAGTTCTGATGTAGTAGTTCTGATGCAGTAGTTCCGATAGTTCTGATGTAGTAGTTCTGATGTAGTAGTTCTGATGTAGTAGTTCTGATGTAGTAGTTCTGATAGTTCTGATGCAGTAGTTCTGATAGTTCTGATGTAGTAGTTCTGATAGTTCTGATGTAGTAGTTCTGATGTAGTAGTTCTGATAGTTCTGATTTAGTAGTTCTGATAGTTCTGATGTAGTAGTTATGATGCAGTAGTTCTGATGCAGTAGTTCTGATAGTTCTGATGCAGTAGTTCTGATGTAGTAGTTCTGATGTAGTAGTTCTGATAGTTCTGAAGTAGTAGTTATGATGCAGTAGTTCTGATGCAGTAGTTCTGATAGTTCTGATGCAGTAGTTCTGATGTAGTAGTTCTGATGTAGTAGTTCTGATAGTTCTGATAGTTCTGATGTAGTAGTTCTGATAGTTCTGATGTAGTAGTTCTGATGTAGTAGTTCTGATGTAGTAGTTCTGATGTAGTAGTTCTGATAGTTCTGAAGTAGTAGTTATGATGCAGTAGTTCTGATAGTTCTGGTGCAGTAGTTCTGATGTAGTAGTTCTGATGTAGTAGTTCTGATGTAGTAGTTCTGATAGTTCTGATGTAGTAGTTATGATGTAGTAGTTCTGATGCAGTAGTTCCGATAGTTCTGATGTAGTAGTTCTGATGTAGTAGTTCTGATAGTTCTGATGCAGTAGTTCTGATAGTTCTGATGTAGTAGTTCTGATAGTTCTGATGTAGTAGTTCTGATGTAGTAGTTCTGATGTAGTAGTTCCGATAGTTCTGATGTAGTAGTTCTGATGTAGTAGTTCTGATGTAGTAGTTCTGATGTAGTAGTTCTGATAGTTCTGATGTAGTAGTTCTGATAGTTCTGATGTAGTAGTTATGATGCAGTAGTTCTGATGTAGTATTTCTGATGTAGTAGTTCTGATGCAGTAGTTCTGATGCAGTAGTTCTGATGTAGTAGTTCTGATGTAGTAGTTCTGATGTAGTAGTTCTGATGTAGTAGTTCTGATAGTTCTGAAGTAGTAGTTCTGATGTAGTAGTTCTGATGTAGTAGTTCTGATGTAGTAGTTCTGATGTAGTAGTTCTGATAGTTCTGATGTAGTAGTTCTGATAGTTCTGATGTAGTAGTTCTGATAGTTCTGATGCAGTAGTTCTGATGTAGTAGTTATGATGCAGTAGTTCCGATAGTTCTGATGTAGTAGTTCTGATGTAGTAGTTCTGATGTAGTAGTTCTGATGTAGTAGTTCTGATAGTTCTGATGTAGTAGTTCTGATGCAGTAGTTCTGATGTAGTAGTTCTGATGTAGTAGTTCCGATAGTTCTGATGTAGTAGTTCTGATGTAGTAGTTCTGATGTAGTAATTCTGATGTAGTAGTTCTGATAGTTCTGATGTAGTAGTTCTGATAGTTCTGATGTAGTAGTTATGATGCAGTAGTTCTGATGCAGTAGTTCTGATAGTTCTGATGCAGTAGTTCTGATGTAGTAGTTCTGATGTAGTAGTTCTGATAGTTCTGATGTAGTAGTTCTGATAGTTCTGATGTAGTAGTTCCGATAGTTCTGAAGTAGTAGTTCTGATGTAATAGTTCTGATGCAGTAGTTATGATGCAGTAGTTATGATGCAGTAGTTCTGATGCAGTAGTTCTGATGCAGTAGTTCTGATGTAATAGTTCTGATGCAGTAGTTTTGATGCAGTAGTTCTGATGTAGTAGTTCTGATGTAGTAGTTCTGATAGTTCTGATGCAGTAGTTCTGATAGTTCTGATGTAGTAGTTCTGATAGTTCTGATGTAGTAGTTCTGATGTAGTAGTTCCGATAGTTCTGATGTAGTAGTTCTGATGTAGTAGTTCTGATGTAGTAGTTCTGATAGTTCTGATGTAGTAGTTCTGATAGTTCTGATGTAGTAGTTCTGATAGTTCTGATGTAGTAGTTCTGATAGTTCTGATGTAGTAGTTCTGATAGTTCTGATGTAGTAGTTCTGATGTAGTAGTTCTGATGTAGTAGTTCTGATGTAGTAGTTCTGATAGTTCTGATGTAGTAGTTCTGATGTAGTAGTTCTGATGCAGTAGTTCCGATAGTTCTGATGTAGTAGTTCTGATGTAGTAGTTCTGATAGTTCTGATGCAGTAGTTCTGATAGTTCTGATGTAGTAGTTCTGATAGTTCTGATGTAGTAGTTCTGATGTAGTAGTTCTGATGTAGTAGTTCCGATAGTTCTGATGTAGTAGTTCTGATGTAGTAGTTCTGATGTAGTAGTTCTGATGTAGTAGTTCTGATAGTTCTGATGTAGTAGTTCTGATAGTTCTGATGTAGTAGTTCTGATATAGTAGTTCTGATAGTTATGATGTAGTAGTTCTGATGTAGTAGTTCTGATGTAGTAGTTCTGATGTAGTAGTTCTGATAGTTCTGATGCAGTAGTTCTGATAGTTCTGATGTAGTAGTTCTGATAGTTCTGATGTAGTAGTTCTGATGTAGTAGTTCCGATAGTTCTGATGTAGTAGTTCCGATAGTTCTGATGTAGTAGTTCTGATGTAGTAGTTCTGATGTAGTAGTTCTGATATAGTAGTTCTGATGTAGTAGTTCTGATAGTTCTGATGTAGTAGTTCTGATGTAGTAGTTCTGATAGTTCTGATGTAGTAGTTCTGATAGTTCTGATGTAGTAGTTCTGATAGTTCTGATGTAGTAGTTCTGATGTAGTAGTTCTGATGCAGTAGTTCTGATGTAGTAGTTCTGATGTAGTAGTTCTGATGTAGTAGTTCTGATGTAGTAGTTCTGATAGTTCTGATGCAGTAGTTCTGATAGTTCTGATGTAGTAGTTCTGATAGTTCTGATGTAGTAGTTCTGATGTAGTAGTTCCGATAGTTCTGATGTAGTAGTTCTGATGTAGTAGTTCTGATGTAGTAGTTCTGATGTAGTAGTTCTGATGTAGTAGTTCTGATGTAGTAGTTCTGATAGTTCTGATGTAGTAGTTCTGATAGTTCTGATGTAGTAGTTCTGATATAGTAGTTCTGATAGTTCTGAAGTAGTAGTTATGATGCAGTAGTTCTGATGCAGTAGTTCTGATAGTTCTGATGCAGTAGTTCTGATGTAGTAGTTCTGATGTAGTAGTTCTGATAGTTCTGATGTAGTAGTTCTGATAGTTCTGATGTAGTAGTTCTGATGTAGTAGTTCTGATAGTTCTGATGTTGTAGTTCTGATGTAGTAGTTCTGATGTAGTAGTTCTGATAGTTCTGATGTAGTAGTTCTGATAGTTCTGATGTAGTAGTTCTGATGTAGTAGTTCTGATGCAGTAGTTCTGATGTAGTAGTTCTGATGTAGTAGTTCTGATGTAGTAGTTCTGATAGTTCTGATGTAGTAGTTCCGATAGTTCTGAAGTAGTAGTTCTGATGTAATAATTCTGATGCAGTAGTTATGATGCAGTAGTTATGATGCAGTAGTTCTGATGCAGTAGTTCTGATGCAGTAGTTCTGATGTAATAGTTCTGATGCAGTAGTTTTGATGCTGTAGTTCTGATGTAGTAGTTCTGATGTAGTAGTTCTGATAGTTCTGATGCAGTAGTTCTGATAGTTCTGATGTAGTAGTTCTGATAGTTCTGATGTAGTAGTTCTGATGTAGTAGTTCTGATGTAGTAGTTCCGATAGTTCTGATGTAGTAGTTCTGATGTAGTAGTTCTGATGTAGTAGTTCTGATGTAGTAGTTCTGATAGTTCTGATGTAGTAGTTCTGATAGTTCTGATGTAGTAGTTATGATGCAGTAGTTCTGATGTAGTATTTCTGATGTAGTAGTTCTGATGCAGTAGTTCTGATGCAGTAGTTCTGATGTAGTAGTTCTGATGTAGTAGTTCTGATGTAGTAGTTCTGATGTAGTAGTTCTGATAGTTCTGAAGTAGTAGTTCTGATGTAGTAGTTCTGATGTAGTAGTTCTGATAGTTCTGATGTAGTAGTTCTGATAGTTCTGATGTAGTAGTTCTGATAGTTCTGATGCAGTAGTTCTGATGTAGTAGTTCTGATGTAGTAGTTATGATGCAGTAGTTCCGATAGTTCTGATATAGTAGTTCTGATGTAGTAGTTCTGATGTAGTAGTTCTGATAGTTCTGATGTAGTAGTTCTGATGCAGTAGTTCTGATGTAGTAGTTCTGATGTAGTAGTTCTGATGTAGTAGTTCCGATAGTTCTGATGTAGTAGTTCTGATGTAGTAGTTCTGATGTAGTAATTCTGATGTAGTAGTTCTGATAGTTCTGATGTAGTAGTTCTGATAGTTCTGATGTAGTAGTTATGATGCAGTAGTTCTGATGCAGTAGTTCTGATAGTTCTGATGCAGTAGTTCTGATGTAGTAGTTCTGATGTAGTAGTTCTGATAGTTCTGAAGTAGTAGTTCTGATGTAGTAGTTCTGATGCAGTAGTTCTGATGTAGTAGTTCTGATGTAGTAGTTCTGATGTAGTAGTTCCGATAGTTCTGATGTAGTAGTTCTGATGTAGTAATTCTGATGTAGTAGTTCTGATAGTTCTGATGTAGTAGTTCTGATAGTTCTGATGCACTACTTATGATGCAGTAGTTCTGATGCAGTAGTTCTGATGCAGTAGTTCTGATGTAATAGTTCTGATGCAGTAGTTTTGATGCAGTAGTTCTGATGTAGTAGTTCTGATAGTTCTGATGCAGTAGTTCTGATAGTTCTGATGTAGTAGTTCTGATAGTTCTGATGTAGTAGTTCCGATAGTTCTGATGTAGTAGTTCTGATGTAGTAGTTCTGATAGTTCTGATGTAGTAGTTCTGATAGTTCTGATGTAGTAGTTCTGATAGTTCTGATGTAGTAGTTATGATGCAGTAGTTCTGATGTAGTATTTCTGATGTAGTAGTTCTGATGCAGTAGTTCTGATGCAGTAGTTCTGATGTAGTAGTTCTGATGTAGTAGTTCTGATGTAGTAGTTCTGATGTAGTAGTTCTGATAGTTCTGAAGTAGTAGTTATGATGCAGTAGTTCTGATAGTTCTGATGCAGTAGTTCTGATGTAGTAGTTCTGATGTAGTAGTTCTGATAGTTCTGATGTAGTAGTTCTGATAGTTCTGATGTAGTAGTTCTGATGCAGTAGTTCCGATAGTTCTGATGTAGTAGTTCTGATGTAGTAGTTCTGATGTAGTAGTTCTGATGTAGTAGTTCTGATAGTTCTGATGCAGTAGTTCTGATAGTTCTGATGTAGTAGTTCTGATAGTTCTGATGTAGTAGTTCTGATGTAGTAGTTCTGATAGTTCTGATTTAGTAGTTCTGATAGTTCTGATGTAGTAGTTATGATGCAGTAGTTCTGATGCAGTAGTTCTGATAGTTCTGATGCAGTAGTTCTGATGTAGTAGTTCTGATGTAGTAGTTCTGATAGTTCTGAAGTAGTAGTTATGATGCAGTAGTTCTGATGCAGTAGTTCTGATAGTTCTGATGCAGTAGTTCTGATGTAGTAGTTCTGATGTAGTAGTTCTGATAGTTCTGATAGTTCTGATGTAGTAGTTCTGATAGTTCTGATGTAGTAGTTCTGATGTAGTAGTTCTGATGTAGTAGTTCTGATGTAGTAGTTCTGATAGTTCTGAAGTAGTAGTTATGATGCAGTAGTTCTGATAGTTCTGGTGCAGTAGTTCTGATGTAGTAGTTCTGATGTAGTAGTTCTGATGTAGTAGTTCTGATAGTTCTGATGTAGTAGTTATGATGTAGTAGTTCTGATGCAGTAGTTCCGATAGTTCTGATGTAGTAGTTCTGATGTAGTAGTTCTGATGTAGTAGTTCTGATGTAGTAGTTCTGATAGTTCTGATGCAGTAGTTCTGATAGTTCTGATGTAGTAGTTCTGATGTAGTAGTTCCGATAGTTCTGATGTAGTAGTTCTGATGTAGTAGTTCTGATGTAGTAGTTCTGATGTAGTAGTTCTGATGTAGTAGTTCTGATAGTTCTGATGTAGTAGTTCCGATAGTTCTGATGTAGTAGTTCTGATGTAGTAGTTCTGATAGTTCTGATGTAGTAGTTCTGATAGTTCTGATGTAGTAGTTCTGATAGTTCTGATGTAGTAGTTATGATGCAGTAGTTCTGATGTAGTATTTCTGATGTAGTAGTTCTGATGCAGTAGTTCTGATGCAGTAGTTCTGATGTAGTAGTTCTGATGTAGTAGTTCTGATGTAGTAGTTCTGATGTAGTAGTTCTGATAGTTCTGAAGTAGTAGTTATGATGCAGTAGTTCTGATAGTTCTGATGCAGTAGTTCTGATGTAGTAGTTCTGATGTAGTAGTTCTGATAGTTCTGATGTAGTAGTTCTGATAGTTCTGATGTAGTAGTTCTGATGCAGTAGTTCCGATAGTTCTGATGTAGTAGTTCTGATGTAGTAGTTCTGATGTAGTAGTTCTGATGTAGTAGTTCTGATAGTTCTGATGCAGTAGTTCTGATAGTTCTGATGTAGTAGTTCTGATAGTTCTGATGTAGTAGTTCTGATGTAGTAGTTCTGATAGTTCTGATTTAGTAGTTCTGATAGTTCTGATGTAGTAGTTATGATGCAGTAGTTCTGATGCAGTAGTTCTGATAGTTCTGATGCAGTAGTTCTGATGTAGTAGTTCTGATGTAGTAGTTCTGATAGTTCTGAAGTAGTAGTTATGATGCAGTAGTTCTGATGCAGTAGTTCTGATAGTTCTGATGCAGTAGTTCTGATGTAGTAGTTCTGATGTAGTAGTTCTGATAGTTCTGATAGTTCTGATGTAGTAGTTCTGATAGTTCTGATGTAGTAGTTCTGATGTAGTAGTTCTGATGTAGTAGTTCTGATGTAGTAGTTCTGATAGTTCTGAAGTAGTAGTTATGATGCAGTAGTTCTGATAGTTCTGGTGCAGTAGTTCTGATGTAGTAGTTCTGATGTAGTAGTTCTGATGTAGTAGTTCTGATAGTTCTGATGTAGTAGTTATGATGTAGTAGTTCTGATGCAGTAGTTCCGATAGTTCTGATGTAGTAGTTCTGATGTAGTAGTTCTGATAGTTCTGATGCAGTAGTTCTGATAGTTCTGATGTAGTAGTTCTGATAGTTCTGATGTAGTAGTTCTGATGTAGTAGTTCTGATGTAGTAGTTCCGATAGTTCTGATGTAGTAGTTCTGATGTAGTAGTTCTGATGTAGTAGTTCTGATGTAGTAGTTCTGATAGTTCTGATGTAGTAGTTCTGATAGTTCTGATGTAGTAGTTATGATGCAGTAGTTCTGATGTAGTATTTCTGATGTAGTAGTTCTGATGCAGTAGTTCTGATGCAGTAGTTCTGATGTAGTAGTTCTGATGTAGTAGTTCTGATGTAGTAGTTCTGATGTAGTAGTTCTGATAGTTCTGAAGTAGTAGTTCTGATGTAGTAGTTCTGATGTAGTAGTTCTGATGTAGTAGTTCTGATGTAGTAGTTCTGATAGTTCTGATGTAGTAGTTCTGATAGTTCTGATGTAGTAGTTCTGATAGTTCTGATGCAGTAGTTCTGATGTAGTAGTTATGATGCAGTAGTTCCGATAGTTCTGATGTAGTAGTTCTGATGTAGTAGTTCTGATGTAGTAGTTCTGATGTAGTAGTTCTGATAGTTCTGATGTAGTAGTTCTGATGCAGTAGTTCTGATGTAGTAGTTCTGATGTAGTAGTTCCGATAGTTCTGATGTAGTAGTTCTGATGTAGTAGTTCTGATGTAGTAATTCTGATGTAGTAGTTCTGATAGTTCTGATGTAGTAGTTCTGATAGTTCTGATGTAGTAGTTATGATGCAGTAGTTCTGATGCAGTAGTTCTGATAGTTCTGATGCAGTAGTTCTGATGTAGTAGTTCTGATGTAGTAGTTCTGATAGTTCTGATGTAGTAGTTCTGATAGTTCTGATGTAGTAGTTCCGATAGTTCTGAAGTAGTAGTTCTGATGTAATAGTTCTGATGCAGTAGTTATGATGCAGTAGTTATGATGCAGTAGTTCTGATGCAGTAGTTCTGATGCAGTAGTTCTGATGTAATAGTTCTGATGCAGTAGTTTTGATGCAGTAGTTCTGATGTAGTAGTTCTGATGTAGTAGTTCTGATAGTTCTGATGCAGTAGTTCTGATAGTTCTGATGTAGTAGTTCTGATAGTTCTGATGTAGTAGTTCTGATGTAGTAGTTCCGATAGTTCTGATGTAGTAGTTCTGATGTAGTAGTTCTGATGTAGTAGTTCTGATAGTTCTGATGTAGTAGTTCTGATAGTTCTGATGTAGTAGTTCTGATAGTTCTGATGTAGTAGTTCTGATAGTTCTGATGTAGTAGTTCTGATAGTTCTGATGTAGTAGTTCCGATAGTTCTGAAGTAGTAGTTCTGATGTAATAGTTCTGATGCAGTAGTTATGATGCAGTAGTTATGATGCAGTAGTTCTGATGCAGTAGTTCTGATGCAGTTGTTCTGATGTAATAGTTCTGATGCAGTAGTTTTGATGCAGTAGTTCTGATGTAGTAGTTCTGATGTAGTAGTTCTGATAGTTCTGATGCAGTAGTTCTGATAGTTCTGATGTAGTAGTTCTGATAGTTCTGATGTAGTAGTTCTGATGTAGTAGTTCTGATGTAATAGTTCCGATAGTTCTGATGTAGTAGTTCTGATGCAGTAGTTCTGATGTAGTATTTCTGATGTAGTAGTTCTGATGCAGTAGTTCTGATGCAGTAGTTCTGATGTAGTAGTTCTGATGTAGTAGTTCTGATGTAGTAGTTCTGATGTAGTAGTTCTGATAGTTCTGAAGTAGTAGTTATGATGCAGTAGTTCTGATAGTTCTGGTGCAGTAGTTCTGATGTAGTAGTTCTGATGTAGTAGTTCTGATGTAGTAGTTCTGATAGTTCTGATGTAGTAGTTCTGATAGTTCTGATGTAGTAGTTCTGATGTAGTAGTTCTGATGCAGTAGTTCCGATAGTTCTGATGTAGTAGTTCTGATGTAGTAGTTCTGATAGTTCTGATGCAGTAGTTCTGATAGTTCTGATGTAGTAGTTCTGATAGTTCTGATGTAGTAGTTCTGATGTAGTAGTTCTGATGTAGTAGTTCCGATAGTTCTGATGTAGTAGTTCTGATGTAGTAGTTCTGATGTAGTAGTTCTGATGTAGTAGTTCTGATAGTTCTGATGTAGTAGTTCTGATAGTTCTGATGTAGTAGTTCTGATATAGTAGTTCTGATAGTTATGATGTAGTAGTTCTGATGTAGTAGTTCTGATGTAGTAGTTCTGATGTAGTAGTTCTGATAGTTCTGATGCAGTAGTTCTGATAGTTCTGATGTAGTAGTTCTGATAGTTCTGATGTAGTAGTTCTGATGTAGTAGTTCCGATAGTTCTGATGTAGTAGTTCCGATAGTTCTGATGTAGTAGTTCTGATGTAGTAGTTCTGATGTAGTAGTTCTGATATAGTAGTTCTGATGTAGTAGTTCTGATAGTTCTGATGTAGTAGTTCTGATGTAGTAGTTCTGATAGTTCTGATGTAGTAGTTCTGATAGTTCTGATGTAGTAGTTCTGATAGTTCTGATGTAGTAGTTCTGATGTAGTAGTTCTGATGCAGTAGTTCTGATGTAGTAGTTCTGATGTAGTAGTTCTGATGTAGTAGTTCTGATGTAGTAGTTCTGATAGTTCTGATGCAGTAGTTCTGATAGTTCTGATGTAGTAGTTCTGATAGTTCTGATGTAGTAGTTCTGATGTAGTAGTTCCGATAGTTCTGATGTAGTAGTTCTGATGTAGTAGTTCTGATGTAGTAGTTCTGATGTAGTAGTTCTGATAGTTCTGATGTAGTAGTTCTGATAGTTCTGATGTAGTAGTTCTGATATAGTAGTTCTGATAGTTCTGAAGTAGTAGTTATGATGCAGTAGTTCTGATGCAGTAGTTCTGATAGTTCTGATGCAGTAGTTCTGATGTAGTAGTTCTGATGTAGTAGTTCTGATAGTTCTGATGTAGTAGTTCTGATAGTTCTGATGTAGTAGTTCTGATGTAGTAGTTCTGATAGTTCTGATGTTGTAGTTCTGATGTAGTAGTTCTGATGTAGTAGTTCTGATAGTTCTGATGTAGTAGTTCTGATAGTTCTGATGTAGTAGTTCTGATGTAGTAGTTCTGATGCAGTAGTTCTGATGTAGTAGTTCTGATGTAGTAGTTCTGATGTAGTAGTTCTGATAGTTCTGATGTAGTAGTTCCGATAGTTCTGAAGTAGTAGTTCTGATGTAATAATTCTGATGCAGTAGTTATGATGCAGTAGTTATGATGCAGTAGTTCTGATGCAGTAGTTCTGATGCAGTAGTTCTGATGTAATAGTTCTGATGCAGTAGTTTTGATGCAGTAGTTCTGATGTAGTAGTTCTGATGTAGTAGTTCTGATAGTTCTGATGCAGTAGTTCTGATAGTTCTGATGTAGTAGTTCTGATAGTTCTGATGTAGTAGTTCTGATGTAGTAGTTCTGATGTAGTAGTTCCGATAGTTCTGATGTAGTAGTTCTGATGTAGTAGTTCTGATGTAGTAGTTCTGATGTAGTAGTTCTGATAGTTCTGATGTAGTAGTTCTGATAGTTCTGATGTAGTAGTTATGATGCAGTAGTTCTGATGTAGTATTTCTGATGTAGTAGTTCTGATGCAGTAGTTCTGATGCAGTAGTTCTGATGTAGTAGTTCTGATGCAGTAGTTCTGATGTAGTAGTTCTGATGTAGTAGTTCTGATAGTTCTGAAGTAGTAGTTCTGATGTAGTAGTTCTGATGTAGTAGTTCTGATAGTTCTGATGTAGTAGTTCTGATAGTTCTGATGTAGTAGTTCTGATAGTTCTGATGCAGTAGTTCTGATGTAGTAGTTCTGATGTAGTAGTTATGATGCAGTAGTTCCGATAGTTCTGATATAGTAGTTCTGATGTAGTAGTTCTGATGTAGTAGTTCTGATAGTTCTGATGTAGTAGTTCTGATGCAGTAGTTCTGATGTAGTAGTTCTGATGTAGTAGTTCCGATAGTTCTGATGTAGTAGTTCTGATGTAGTAGTTCTGATGTAGTAATTCTGATGTAGTAGTTCTGATAGTTCTGATGTAGTAGTTCTGATAGTTCTGATGTAGTAGTTATGATGCAGTAGTTCTGATGCAGTAGTTCTGATAGTTCTGATGCAGTAGTTCTGATGTAGTAGTTCTGATGTAGTAGTTCTGATAGTTCTGAAGTAGTAGTTCTGATGTAGTAGTTCTGATGCAGTAGTTCTGATGTAGTAGTTCTGATGTAGTAGTTCTGATGTAGTAGTTCCGATAGTTCTGATGTAGTAGTTCTGATGTAGTAATTCTGATGTAGTAGTTCTGATAGTTCTGATGTAGTAGTTCTGATAGTTCTGATGCACTACTTATGATGCAGTAGTTCTGATGCAGTAGTTCTGATGCAGTAGTTCTGATGCAGTAGTTCTGATGTAATAGTTCTGATGCAGTAGTTTTGATGCAGTAGTTCTGATGTAGTAGTTCTGATAGTTCTGATGCAGTAGTTCTGATAGTTCTGATGTAGTAGTTCTGATAGTTCTGATGTAGTAGTTCCGATAGTTCTGATGTAGTAGTTCTGATGTAGTAGTTCTGATAGTTCTGATGTAGTAGTTCTGATGCAGTAGTTCTGATGTAGTATTTCTGATGTAGTAGTTCTGATGTAGTAGTTCTGATGTAGTAGTTCTGATAGTTCTGAAGTAGTAGTTATGATGCAGTAGTTCTGATAGTTCTGGTGCAGTAGTTCTGATGTAGTAGTTCTGATGTAGTAGTTCTGATGTAGTAGTTCTGATAGTTCTGATGTAGTAGTTCTGATAGTTCTGATGTAGTAGTTCTGATGTAGTAGTTCTGATGCAGTAGTTCCGATAGTTCTGATGTAGTAGTTCTGATGTAGTAGTTCTGATAGTTCTGATGCAGTAGTTCTGATAGTTCTGATGTAGTAGTTCTGATAGTTCTGATGTAGTAGTTCTGATGTAGTAGTTCTGATGTAGTAGTTCCGATAGTTCTGATGTAGTAGTTCTGATGTAGTAGTTCTGATGTAGTAGTTCTGATGTAGTAGTTCTGATAGTTCTGATGTAGTAGTTCTGATAGTTCTGATGTAGTAGTTCTGATATAGTAGTTCTGATAGTTATGATGTAGTAGTTCTGATGTAGTAGTTCTGATGTAGTAGTTCTGATGTAGTAGTTCTGATAGTTCTGATGCAGTAGTTCTGATAGTTCTGATGTAGTAGTTCTGATAGTTCTGATGTAGTAGTTCTGATGTAGTAGTTCCGATAGTTCTGATGTAGTAGTTCCGATAGTTCTGATGTAGTAGTTCTGATGTAGTAGTTCTGATGTAGTAGTTCTGATATAGTAGTTCTGATGTAGTAGTTCTGATAGTTCTGATGTAGTAGTTCTGATGTAGTAGTTCTGATAGTTCTGATGTAGTAGTTCTGATAGTTCTGATGTAGTAGTTCTGATAGTTCTGATGTAGTAGTTCTGATGTAGTAGTTCTGATGCAGTAGTTCTGATGTAGTAGTTCTGATGTAGTAGTTCTGATGTAGTAGTTCTGATGTAGTAGTTCTGATAGTTCTGATGCAGTAGTTCTGATAGTTCTGATGTAGTAGTTCTGATAGTTCTGATGTAGTAGTTCTGATGTAGTAGTTCCGATAGTTCTGATGTAGTAGTTCTGATGTAGTAGTTCTGATGTAGTAGTTCTGATGTAGTAGTTCTGATAGTTCTGATGTAGTAGTTCTGATAGTTCTGATGTAGTAGTTCTGATATAGTAGTTCTGATAGTTCTGAAGTAGTAGTTATGATGCAGTAGTTCTGATGCAGTAGTTCTGATAGTTCTGATGCAGTAGTTCTGATGTAGTAGTTCTGATGTAGTAGTTCTGATAGTTCTGATGTAGTAGTTCTGATAGTTCTGATGTAGTAGTTCTGATGTAGTAGTTCTGATAGTTCTGATGTTGTAGTTCTGATGTAGTAGTTCTGATGTAGTAGTTCTGATAGTTCTGATGTAGTAGTTCTGATAGTTCTGATGTAGTAGTTCTGATGTAGTAGTTCTGATGCAGTAGTTCTGATGTAGTAGTTCTGATGTAGTAGTTCTGATGTAGTAGTTCTGATAGTTCTGATGTAGTAGTTCCGATAGTTCTGAAGTAGTAGTTCTGATGTAATAATTCTGATGCAGTAGTTATGATGCAGTAGTTATGATGCAGTAGTTCTGATGCAGTAGTTCTGATGCAGTAGTTCTGATGTAATAGTTCTGATGCAGTAGTTTTGATGCAGTAGTTCTGATGTAGTAGTTCTGATGTAGTAGTTCTGATAGTTCTGATGCAGTAGTTCTGATAGTTCTGATGTAGTAGTTCTGATAGTTCTGATGTAGTAGTTCTGATGTAGTAGTTCTGATGTAGTAGTTCCGATAGTTCTGATGTAGTAGTTCTGATGTAGTAGTTCTGATGTAGTAGTTCTGATGTAGTAGTTCTGATAGTTCTGATGTAGTAGTTCTGATAGTTCTGATGTAGTAGTTATGATGCAGTAGTTCTGATGTAGTATTTCTGATGTAGTAGTTCTGATGCAGTAGTTCTGATGCAGTAGTTCTGATGTAGTAGTTCTGATGCAGTAGTTCTGATGTAGTAGTTCTGATGTAGTAGTTCTGATAGTTCTGAAGTAGTAGTTCTGATGTAGTAGTTCTGATGTAGTAGTTCTGATAGTTCTGATGTAGTAGTTCTGATAGTTCTGATGTAGTAGTTCTGATAGTTCTGATGCAGTAGTTCTGATGTAGTAGTTCTGATGTAGTAGTTATGATGCAGTAGTTCCGATAGTTCTGATATAGTAGTTCTGATGTAGTAGTTCTGATGTAGTAGTTCTGATAGTTCTGATGTAGTAGTTCTGATGCAGTAGTTCTGATGTAGTAGTTCTGATGTAGTAGTTCTGATGTAGTAGTTCCGATAGTTCTGATGTAGTAGTTCTGATGTAGTAGTTCTGATGTAGTAATTCTGATGTAGTAGTTCTGATAGTTCTGATGTAGTAGTTCTGATAGTTCTGATGTAGTAGTTATGATGCAGTAGTTCTGATGCAGTAGTTCTGATAGTTCTGATGCAGTAGTTCTGATGTAGTAGTTCTGATGTAGTAGTTCTGATAGTTCTGAAGTAGTAGTTCTGATGTAGTAGTTCTGATGCAGTAGTTCTGATGTAGTAGTTCTGATGTAGTAGTTCTGATGTAGTAGTTCCGATAGTTCTGATGTAGTAGTTCTGATGTAGTAATTCTGATGTAGTAGTTCTGATAGTTCTGATGTAGTAGTTCTGATAGTTCTGATGCACTACTTATGATGCAGTAGTTCTGATGCAGTAGTTCTGATGCAGTAGTTCTGATGCAGTAGTTCTGATGTAATAGTTCTGATGCAGTAGTTTTGATGCAGTAGTTCTGATGTAGTAGTTCTGATAGTTCTGATGCACTAGTTCTGATAGTTCTGATGTAGTAGTTCTGATAGTTCTGATGTAGTAGTTCCGATAGTTCTGATGTAGTAGTTCTGATGTAGTAGTTCTGATAGTTCTGATGTAGTAGTTCTGATAGTTCTGATGTAGTAGTTCTGATAGTTCTGATGTAGTAGTTATGATGCAGTAGTTCTGATGTAGTATTTCTGATGTAGTAGTTCTGATGCAGTAGTTCTGATGCAGTAGTTCTGATGTAGTAGTTCTGATGTAGTAGTTCTGATGTAGTAGTTCTGATGTAGTAGTTCTGATAGTTCTGAAGTAGTAGTTATGATGCAGTAGTTCTGATAGTTCTGATGCAGTAGTTCTGATGTAGTAGTTCTGATGTAGTAGTTCTGATAGTTCTGATGTAGTAGTTCTGATAGTTCTGATGTAGTAGTTCTGATGCAGTAGTTCCGATAGTTCTGATGTAGTAGTTCTGATGTAGTAGTTCTGATGTAGTAGTTCTGATGTAGTAGTTCTGATAGTTCTGATGCAGTAGTTCTGATAGTTCTGATGTAGTAGTTCTGATAGTTCTGATGTAGTAGTTCTGATGTAGTAGTTCTGATAGTTCTGATTTAGTAGTTCTGATAGTTCTGATGTAGTAGTTATGATGCAGTAGTTCTGATGCAGTAGTTCTGATAGTTCTGATGCAGTAGTTCTGATGTAGTAGTTCTGATGTAGTAGTTCTGATAGTTCTGAAGTAGTAGTTATGATGCAGTAGTTCTGATGCAGTAGTTCTGATAGTTCTGATGCAGTAGTTCTGATGTAGTAGTTCTGATGTAGTAGTTCTGATAGTTCTGATAGTTCTGATGTAGTAGTTCTGATAGTTCTGATGTAGTAGTTCTGATGTAGTAGTTCTGATGTAGTAGTTCTGATGTAGTAGTTCTGATAGTTCTGAAGTAGTAGTTATGATGCAGTAGTTCTGATAGTTCTGGTGCAGTAGTTCTGATGTAGTAGTTCTGATGTAGTAGTTCTGATGTAGTAGTTCTGATAGTTCTGATGTAGTAGTTATGATGTAGTAGTTCTGATGCAGTAGTTCCGATAGTTCTGATGTAGTAGTTCTGATGTAGTAGTTCTGATGTAGTAGTTCTGATGTAGTAGTTCTGATAGTTCTGATGCAGTAGTTCTGATAGTTCTGATGTAGTAGTTCTGATGTAGTAGTTCCGATAGTTCTGATGTAGTAGTTCTGATGTAGTAGTTCTGATGTAGTAGTTCTGATGTAGTAGTTCTGATGTAGTAGTTCTGATAGTTCTGATGTAGTAGTTCCGATAGTTCTGATGTAGTAGTTCTGATGTAGTAGTTCTGATAGTTCTGATGTAGTAGTTCTGATAGTTCTGATGTAGTAGTTCTGATAGTTCTGATGTAGTAGTTATGATGCAGTAGTTCTGATGTAGTATTTCTGATGTAGTAGTTCTGATGCAGTAGTTCTGATGCAGTAGTTCTGATGTAGTAGTTCTGATGTAGTAGTTCTGATGTAGTAGTTCTGATGTAGTAGTTCTGATAGTTCTGAAGTAGTAGTTATGATGCAGTAGTTCTGATAGTTCTGATGCAGTAGTTCTGATGTAGTAGTTCTGATGTAGTAGTTCTGATAGTTCTGATGTAGTAGTTCTGATAGTTCTGATGTAGTAGTTCTGATGCAGTAGTTCCGATAGTTCTGATGTAGTAGTTCTGATGTAGTAGTTCTGATGTAGTAGTTCTGATGTAGTAGTTCTGATAGTTCTGATGCAGTAGTTCTGATAGTTCTGATGTAGTAGTTCTGATAGTTCTGATGTAGTAGTTCTGATGTAGTAGTTCTGATAGTTCTGATTTAGTAGTTCTGATAGTTCTGATGTAGTAGTTATGATGCAGTAGTTCTGATGCAGTAGTTCTGATAGTTCTGATGCAGTAGTTCTGATGTAGTAGTTCTGATGTAGTAGTTCTGATAGTTCTGAAGTAGTAGTTATGATGCAGTAGTTCTGATGCAGTAGTTCTGATAGTTCTGATGCAGTAGTTCTGATGTAGTAGTTCTGATGTAGTAGTTCTGATAGTTCTGATAGTTCTGATGTAGTAGTTCTGATAGTTCTGATGTAGTAGTTCTGATGTAGTAGTTCTGATGTAGTAGTTCTGATGTAGTAGTTCTGATAGTTCTGAAGTAGTAGTTATGATGCAGTAGTTCTGATAGTTCTGGTGCAGTAGTTCTGATGTAGTAGTTCTGATGTAGTAGTTCTGATGTAGTAGTTCTGATAGTTCTGATGTAGTAGTTATGATGTAGTAGTTCTGATGCAGTAGTTCCGATAGTTCTGATGTAGTAGTTCTGATGTAGTAGTTCTGATGTAGTAGTTCTGATGTAGTAGTTCTGATAGTTCTGATGCAGTAGTTCTGATAGTTCTGATGTAGTAGTTCTGATGTAGTAGTTCCGATAGTTCTGATGTAGTAGTTCTGATGTAGTAGTTCTGATGTAGTAGTTCTGATGTAGTAGTTCTGATGTAGTAGTTCTGATAGTTCTGATGTAGTAGTTCTGATATAGTAGTTCTGATAGTTATGATGTAGTAGTTCTGATGTACTAGTTCTGATGCAGTAGTTCTGATGTAGTAGTTCTGATGTAGTAGTTCTGATAGTTCTGATGTAGTAGTTCTGATAGTTCTGATGTAGTAGTTCTGATATAGTAGTTCTGATAGTTCTGAAGTAGTAGTTATGATGCAGTAGTTCTGATGCAGTAGTTCCGATAGTTCTGATGCAGTAGTTCTGATGTAGTAGTTCTGATGTAGTAGTTCTGATAGTTCTGATGTAGTAGTTCTGATAGTTCTGATGTAGTAGTTCTGATGTAGTAGTTCTGATGTAGTAGTTCTGATAGTTCTGATGTAGTAGTTCTGATAGTTCTGATGTAGTAGTTCTGATGTAGTAGTTCTGATGTAGTAGTTCTGATAGTTCTGAAGTAGTAGTTATGATGCAGTAGTTCTGATAGTTCTGGTGCAGTAGTTCTGATGTAGTAGTTCTGATGTAGTAGTTCTGATGTAGTAGTTCTGATAGTTCTGATGTAGTAGTTATGATGTAGTAGTTCTGATGCAGTAGTTCCGATAGTTCTGATGTAGTAGTTCTGATGTAGTAGTTCTGATGTAGTAGTTCTGATGTAGTAGTTCTGATAGTTCTGATGCAGTAGTTCTGATAGTTCTGATGTAGTAGTTCTGATGTAGTAGTTCCGATAGTTCTGATGTAGTAGTTCTGATGTAGTAGTTCTGATGTAGTAGTTCTGATGTAGTAGTTCTGATGTAGTAGTTCTGATAGTTCTGATGTAGTAGTTCTGATATAGTAGTTCTGATAGTTATGATGTAGTAGTTCTGATGTACTAGTTCTGATGCAGTAGTTCTGATGTAGTAGTTCTGATGTAGTAGTTCTGATAGTTCTGATGTAGTAGTTCTGATAGTTCTGATGTAGTAGTTCTGATATAGTAGTTCTGATAGTTCTGAAGTAGTAGTTATGATGCAGTAGTTCTGATGCAGTAGTTCTGATAGTTCTGATGCAGTAGTTCTGATGTAGTAGTTCTGATGTAGTAGTTCTGATAGTTCTGATGTAGTAGTTCTGATAGTTCTGATGTAGTAGTTCTGATGTAGTAGTTCTGATGTAGTAGTTCTGATAGTTCTGATGTAGTAGTTCTGATAGTTCTGATGTAGTAGTTCCGATAGTTCTGAAGTAGTAGTTCTGATGTAATAGTTTTGATGCAGTAGTTATGATGCAGTAGTTCTGATGCAGTAGTTCTGATGCAGTAGTTCTGATGTAATAGTTCTGATGCAGTAGTTTTGATGCAGTAGTTCTGATGTAGTAGTTCTGATGTAGTAGTTCTGATAGTTCTGATGCAGTAGTTCTGATAGTTCTGATGTAGTAGTTCTGATAGTTCTGATGTAGTAGTTCTGATGTAGTAGTTCTGATGTAGTAGTTCCGATAGTTCTGATGTAGTAGTTCTGATAGTTCTGATGTAGTAGTTCTGATGTAGTAGTTCTGATAGTTCTGATGTAGTAGTTATGATGCAGTAGTTCTGATGTAGTATTTCTGATGTAGTAGTTCTGATGCAGTAGTTCTGATGCAGTAGTTCTGATGTAGTAGTTCTGATGTAGTAGTTCTGATGTAGTAGTTCTGATGTAGTAGTTCTGATAGTTCTGAAGTAGTAGTTCTGATGTAGTAGTTCTGATGTAGTAGTTCTGATAGTTCTGATGTAGTAGTTCTGATAGTTCTGATGCAGTAGTTCTGATGTAGTAGTTATGATGCAGTAGTTCCGATAGTTCTGATGTAGTAGTTCTGATGTAGTAGTTCTGATGTAGTAGTTCTGATGTAGTAGTTCTGATAGTTCTGATGTAGTAGTTCTGATGCAGTAGTTCTGATGTAGTAGTTCTGATGTAGTAGTTCCGATAGTTCTGATGTAGTAGTTCTGATGTAGTAGTTCTGATGTAGTAATTCTGATGTAGTAGTTCTGATAGTTCTGATGTAGTAGTTCTGATAGTTCTGATGTAGTAGTTATGATGCAGTAGTTCTGATGCAGTAGTTCTGATAGTTCTGATGCAGTAGTTCTGATGTAGTAGTTCTGATGTAGTAGTTCTGATAGTTCTGATGTAGTAGTTCTGATAGTTCTGATGTAGTAGTTCTGATGTAGTAGTTCTGATGTAGTAGTTCTGATAGTTCTGATGTAGTAGTTCTGATAGTTCTGATGTAGTAGTTCCGATAGTTCTGAAGTAGTAGTTCTGATGTAATAGTTCTGATGCAGTAGTTATGATGCAGTAGTTATGATGCAGTAGTTCTGATGCAGTAGTTCTGATGCAGTAGTTCTGATGTAATAGTTCTGATGCAGTAGTTTTGATGCAGTAGTTCTGATGTAGTAGTTCTGATGTAGTAGTTCTGATAGTTCTGATGCAGTAGTTCTGATAGTTCTGATGTAGTAGTTCTGATAGTTCTGATGTAGTAGTTCTGATGTAGTAGTTCCGATAGTTCTGATGTAGTAGTTCTGATGTAGTAGTTCTGATAGTTCTGATGTAGTAGTTCTGATAGTTCTGATGTAGTAGTTCTGATAGTTCTGATGTAGTAGTTCTGATAGTTCTGATGTAGTAGTTCTGATAGTTCTGATGTAGTAGTTCCGATAGTTCTGAAGTAGTAGTTCTGATGTAATAGTTCTGATGCAGTAGTTATGATGCAGTAGTTATGATGCAGTAGTTCTGATGCAGTAGTTCTGATGTAATAGTTCTGATGCAGTAGTTTTGATGCAGTAGTTCTGATGTAGTAGTTCTGATGTAGTAGTTCTGATAGTTCTGATGCAGTAGTTCTGATAGTTCTGATGTAGTAGTTCTGATAGTTCTGATGTAGTAGTTCTGATGTAGTAGTTCCGATAGTTCTGATGTAGTAGTTCTGATGCAGTAGTTCTGATGTAGTATTTCTGATGTAGTAGTTCTGATGCAGTAGTTCTGATGCAGTAGTTCTGATGTAGTAGTTCTGATGTAGTAGTTCTGATGTAGTAGTTCTGATGTAGTAGTTCTGATAGTTCTGAAGTAGTAGTTCTGATGTAGTAGTTCTGATGTAGTAGTTCTGATGTAGTAGTTCTGATGTAGTAGTTCTGATGTAGTAGTTCTGATAGTTCTGATGTAGTAGTTCTGATAGTTCTGATGTAGTAGTTCTGATAGTTCTGATGCAGTAGTTCTGATGTAGTAGTTCTGATGTAGTAGTTATGATGCAGTAGTTCCGATAGTTCTGATGTAGTAGTTCTGATGTAGTAGTTCTGATGTAGTAGTTCTGATGTAGTAGTTCTGATAGTTCTGATGTAGTAGTTCTGATGCAGTAGTTCTGATGTAGTAGTTCTGATGTAGTAGTTCTGATGTAGTAGTTCCGATAGTTCTGATGTAGTAGTTCTGATGTAGTAGTTCTGATGTAGTAATTCTGATGTAGTAGTTCTGATAGTTCTGATGTAGTAGTTCTGATAGTTCTGATGTAGTAGTTATGATGCAGTAGTTCTGATGCAGTAGTTCTGATAGTTCTGATGCAGTAGTTCTGATGTAGTAGTTCTGATGTAGTAGTTCTGATAGTTCTGAAGTAGTAGTTATGATGCAGTAGTTCTGATGCAGTAGTTCTGATAGTTCTGATGCAGTAGTTCTGATGTAGTAGTTCTGATGTAGTAGTTCTGATAGTTCTGATAGTTCTGATGTAGTAGTTCTGATAGTTCTGATGTAGTAGTTCTGATGTAGTAGTTCTGATGTAGTAGTTCTGATGTAGTAGTTCTGATAGTTCTGAAGTAGTAGTTATGATGCAGTAGTTCTGATAGTTCTGGTGCAGTAGTTCTGATAGTTCTGATGTAGTAGTTCTGATAGTTCTGATGTAGTAGTTCTGATGTAGTAGTTCTGATGCAGTAGTTCCGATAGTTCTGATGTAGTAGTTCTGATGTAGTAGTTCTGATAGTTCTGATGCAGTAGTTCTGATAGTTCTGATGTAGTAGTTCTGATAGTTCTGATGTAGTAGTTCTGATGTAGTAGTTCCGATAGTTCTGATGTAGTAGTTCTGATGTAGTAGTTCTGATGTAGTAGTTCTGATGTAGTAGTTCTGATAGTTCTGATGTAGTAGTTCTGATAGTTCTGATGTAGTAGTTCTGATATAGTAGTTCTGATAGTTATGATGTAGTAGTTCTGATGTAGTAGTTCTGATCTAGTAGTTCTGATGTAGTAGTTCTTATGTAGTAGTTCTGATAGTTCTGATGTAGTAGTTCTGATAGTTCTGATGTAGTAGTTCTGATAGTTCTGATGTAGTAGTTCTGATGTAGTAGTTCCGATAGTTCTGATGTAGTAGTTCCGATAGTTCTGATGTAGTAGTTCTGATGTAGTAGTTCTGATGTAGTAGTTCTGATATAGTAGTTCTGATGTAGTAGTTCTGATAGTTCTGATGTAGTAGTTCTGATGTAGTAGTTCTGATAGTTCTGATGTAGTAGTTCTGATAGTTCTGATGTAGTAGTTCTGATAGTTCTGATGTAGTAGTTCTGATGTAGTAGTTCTGATGCAGTAGTTCTGATGTAGTAGTTCTGATGTAGTAGTTCTGATGTAGTAGTTCTGATAGTTCTGATGCAGTAGTTCTGATAGTTCTGATGTAGTAGTTCTGATAGTTCTGATGTAGTAGTTCTGATGTAGTAGTTCCGATAGTTCTGATGTAGTAGTTCTGATGTAGTAGTTCTGATGTAGTAGTTCTGATGTAGTAGTTCTGATGTAGTAGTTCTGATAGTTCTGATGTAGTAGTTCTGATAGTTCTGATGTAGTAGTTCTGATATAGTAGTTCTGATAGTTCTGAAGTAGTAGTTATGATGCAGTAGTTCTGATGCAGTAGTTCTGATAGTTCTGATGCAGTAGTTCTGATGTAGTAGTTCTGATGTAGTAGTTCTGATAGTTCTGATGTAGTAGTTCTGATAGTTCTGATGTAGTAGTTCTGATGTAGTAGTTCTGATAGTTCTGATGTTGTAGTTCTGATGTAGTAGTTCTGATGTAGTAGTTCTGATAGTTCTGATGTAGTAGTTCTGATAGTTCTGATGTAGTAGTTCTGATGTAGTAGTTCTGATGCAGTAGTTCTGATGTAGTAGTTCTGATGTAGTAGTTCTGATGTAGTAGTTCTGATAGTTCTGATGTAGTAGTTCCGATAGTTCTGAAGTAGTAGTTCTGATGTAATAGTTCTGATGCAGTAGTTATGATGCAGTAGTTATGATGCAGTAGTTCTGATGCAGTAGTTCTGATGCAGTAGTTCTGATGTAATAGTTCTGATGCAGTAGTTTTGATGCAGTAGTTCTGATTTAGTAGTTCTGATGTAGTAGTTCTGATAGTTCTGATGCAGTAGTTCTGATGTAGTAGTTCTGATAGTTCTGATGTAGTAGTTCTGATGTAGTAGTTCTGATGTAGTAGTTCCGATAGTTCTGATGTAGTAGTTCTGATGCAGTAGTTCTGATGTAGTATTTCTGATGTAGTAGTTCTGATGCAGTAGTTCTGATGCAGTAGTTCTGATGTAGTAGTTCTGATGTAGTAGTTCTGATGTAGTAGTTCTGATGTAGTAGTTCTGATAGTTCTGAAGTAGTAGTTCTGATGTAGTAGTTCTGATGTAGTAGTTCTTATGTAGTAGTTCTGATGTAGTAGTTCTGATAGTTCTGATGTAGTACTTCTGATAGTTCTGATGTAGTAGTTCTGATAGTTCTGATGCAGTAGTTCTGATGTAGTAGTTCTGATGTAGTAGTTATGATGCAGTAGTTCCGATAGTTCTGATGTAGTAGTTCTGATGTAGTAGTTCTGATGTAGTAGTTCTGATGTAGTAGTTCTGATAGTTCTGATGTAGTAGTTCTGATGCAGTAGTTCTGATGTAGTAGTTCTGATGTAGTAGTTCTGATGTAGTAGTTCGATAGTTCTGATGTAGTAGTTCTGATGTAGTAGTTCTGATGTAGTAGTTCTGATGTAGTAGTTCTGATAGTTCTGATGTAGTAGTTCTGATAGTTCTGATGTAGTAGTTATGATGCAGTAGTTCTGATGCAGTAGTTCTGATGTAGTAGTTCTGATGTAGTAGTTCTGATAGTTCTGAAGTAGTAGTTATGATGCAGTAGTTCTGATGCAGTAGTTCTGATAGTTCTGATGCAGTAGTTCTGATGTAGTAGTTCTGATGTAGTAGTTCTGATAGTTCTGATAGTTCTGATGTAGTAGTTCTGATAGTTCTGATGTAGTAGTTCTGATGTAGTAGTTCTGATGTAGTAGTTCTGATAGTTCTGAAGTAGTAGTTATGATGCAGTAGTTCTGATAGTTCTGGTGCAGTAGTTCTGATGTAGTAGTTCTGATGTAGTAGTTCTGATGTAGTAGTTCTGATGCAGTAGTTCTGATGTAGTAGTTCTGATGTAGTAGTTCTGATGTAGTAGTTCTGATAGTTCTGATGTAGTAGTTCCGATAGTTCTGAAGTAGTAGTTCTGATGTAATAGTTCTGATGCAGTAGTTATGATGCAGTAGTTATGATGCAGTAGTTCTGATGCAGTAGTTCTGATGCAGTAGTTCTGATGTAATAGTTCTGATGCAGTAGTTTTGATGCAGTAGTTCTGATGTAGTAGTTCTGATGTAGTAGTTCTGATAGTTCTGATGCAGTAGTTCTGATAGTTCTGATGTAGTAGTTCTGATAGTTCTGATGTAGTAGTTCTGATGTAGTAGTTCTGATGTAGTAGTTCCGATAGTTCTGATGTAGTAGTTCTGATGCAGTAGTTCTGATGTAGTATTTCTGATGTAGTAGTTCTGATGCAGTAGTTCTGATGCAGTAGTTCTGATGTAGTAGTTCTGATGTAGTAGTTCTGATGTAGTAGTTCTGATGTAGTAGTTCTGATAGTTCTGAAGTAGTAGTTCTGATGTAGTAGTTCTGATGTAGTAGTTCTGATGTAGTAGTTCTGATGTAGTAGTTCTGATAGTTCTGATGTAGTAGTTCTGATAGTTCTGATGTAGTAGTTCTGATAGTTCTGATGCAGTAGTTCTGATGTAGTAGTTATGATGCAGTAGTTCCGATAGTTCTGATGTAGTAGTTCTGATGTAGTAGTTCTGATGTAGTAGTTCTGATGTAGTAGTTCTGATAGTTCTGATGTAGTAGTTCTGATGCAGTAGTTCTGATGTAGTAGTTCTGATGTAGTAGTTCTGATGTAGTAGTTCCGATAGTTCTGATGTAGTAGTTCTGATGTAGTAGTTCTGATGTAGTAATTCTGATGTAGTAGTTCTGATAGTTCTGATGTAGTAGTTCTGATAGTTCTGATGTAGTAGTTCTGATGCAGTAGTTCTGATGTAGTAGTTCTGATGTAGTAGTTCTGATAGTTCTGAAGTAGTAGTTATGATGCAGTAGTTCTGATGCAGTAGTTCTGATAGTTCTGATGCAGTAGTTCTGATGTAGTAGTTCTGATGTAGTAGTTCTGATAGTTCTGATAGTTCTGATGTAGTAGTTCTGATAGTTCTGATGTAGTAGTTCTGATGTAGTAGTTCTGATGTAGTAGTTCTGATGTAGTAGTTCTGATAGTTCTGAAGTAGTAGTTATGATGCAGTAGTTCTGATAGTTCTGGTGCAGTAGTTCTGATGTAGTAGTTCTGATGTAGTAGTTCTGATGTAGTAGTTCTGATGCAGTAGTTCTGATGTAGTAGTTCTGATGTAGTAGTTCTGATGTAGTAGTTCTGATAGTTCTGATGTAGTAGTTCCGATAGTTCTGAAGTAGTAGTTCTGATGTAATAGTTCTGATGCAGTAGTTATGATGCAGTAGTTATGATGCAGTAGTTCTGATGCAGTAGTTCTGATGCAGTAGTTCTGATGTAATAGTTCTGATGCAGTAGTTTTGATGCAGTAGTTCTGATGTAGTAGTTCTGATGTAGTAGTTCTGATAGTTCTGATGCAGTAGTTCTGATAGTTCTGATGTAGTAGTTCTGATAGTTCTGATGTAGTAGTTCTGATGTAGTAGTTCTGATGTAGTAGTTCTGATAGTTCTGATGTAGTAGTTCCGATAGTTCTGAAGTAGTAGTTCTGATGTAATAGTTCTGATGCAGTAGTTATGATGCAGTAGTTATGATGCAGTAGTTCTGATGCAGTAGTTCTGATGCAGTAGTTCTGATGTAATAGTTCTGATGCAGTAGTTTTGATGCAGTAGTTCTGATGTAGTAGTTCTGATGTAGTAGTTCTGATAGTTCTGATGCAGTAGTTCTGATAGTTCTGATGTAGTAGTTCTGATAGTTCTGATGTAGTAGTTCTGATGTAGTAGTTCTGATGTAGTAGTTCCGATAGTTCTGATGTAGTAGTTCTGATGCAGTAGTTCTGATGTAGTATTTCTGATGTAGTAGTTCTGATGCAGTAGTTCTGATGCAGTAGTTCTGATGTAGTAGTTCTGATGTAGTAGTTCTGATGTAGTAGTTCTGATAGTTCTGAAGTAGTAGTTCTGATGTAGTAGTTCTGATGTAGTAGTTCTGATGTAGTAGTTCTGATAGTTCTGATGTAGTACTTCTGATAGTTCTGATGTAGTAGTTCTGATAGTTCTGATGCAGTAGTTCTGATGTAGTAGTTCTGATGTAGTAGTTATGATGCAGTAGTTCCGATAGTTCTGATGTAGTAGTTCTGATGTAGTAGTTCTGATGTAGTAGTTCTGATGTAGTAGTTCTGATAGTTCTGATGTAGTAGTTCTGATGCAGTAGTTCTGATGTAGTAGTTCTGATGTAGTAGTTCTGATGTAGTAGTTCCGATAGTTCTGATGTAGTAGTTCTGATGTAGTAGTTCTGATGTAGTAATTCTGATGTAGTAGTTCTGATAGTTCTGATGTAGTAGTTCTGATAGTTCTGATGTAGTAGTTATGATGCAGTAGTTCTGATGCAGTAGTTCTGATGTAGTAGTTCTGATGTAGTAGTTCTGATAGTTCTGAAGTAGTAGTTATGATGCAGTAGTTCTGATGCAGTAGTTCTGATAGTTCTGATGCAGTAGTTCTGATGTAGTAGTTCTGATGTAGTAGTTCTGATAGTTCTGATAGTTCTGATGTAGTAGTTCTGATAGTTCTGATGTAGTAGTTCTGATGTAGTAGTTCTGATGTAGTAGTTCTGATGTAGTAGTTCTGATAGTTCTGAAGTAGTAGTTATGATGCAGTAGTTCTGATAGTTCTGGTGCAGTAGTTCTGATGTAGTAGTTCTGATGTAGTAGTTCTGATGTAGTAGTTCTGATAGTTCTGATGTAGTAGTTCTGATAGTTCTGATGTAGTAGTTCTGATGTAGTAGTTCTGATGCAGTAGTTCCGATAGTTCTGATGTAGTAGTTCTGATGTAGTAGTTCTGATAGTTCTGATGCAGTAGTTCTGATAGTTCTGATGTAGTAGTTCTGATAGTTCTGATGTAGTAGTTCTGATGTAGTAGTTCTGATGTAGTAGTTCCGATAGTTCTGATGTAGTAGTTCTGATGTAGTAGTTCTGATGTAGTAGTTCTGATGTAGTAGTTCTGATAGTTCTGATGTAGTAGTTCTGATAGTTCTGATGTAGTAGTTCTGATATAGTAGTTCTGATAGTTATGATGTAGTAGTTCTGATGTAGTAGTTCTGATGTAGTAGTTCTGATGTAGTAGTTCTGATAGTTCTGATGCAGTAGTTCTGATAGTTCTGATGTAGTAGTTCTGATAGTTCTGATGTAGTAGTTCTGATGTAGTAGTTCCGATAGTTCTGATGTAGTAGTTCCGATAGTTCTGATGTAGTAGTTCTGATGTAGTAGTTCTGATGTAGTAGTTCTGATATAGTAGTTCTGATGTAGTAGTTCTGATAGTTCTGATGTAGTAGTTCTGATGTAGTAGTTCTGATAGTTCTGATGTAGTAGTTCTGATAGTTCTGATGTAGTAGTTCTGATAGTTCTGATGTAGTAGTTCTGATGTAGTAGTTCTGATGCAGTAGTTCTGATGTAGTAGTTCTGATGTAGTAGTTCTGATGTAGTAGTTCTGATGTAGTAGTTCTGATAGTTCTGATGCAGTAGTTCTGATAGTTCTGATGTAGTAGTTCTGATAGTTCTGATGTAGTAGTTCTGATGTAGTAGTTCCGATAGTTCTGATGTAGTAGTTCTGATGTAGTAGTTCTGATGTAGTAGTTCTGATGTAGTAGTTCTGATGTAGTAGTTCTGATAGTTCTGATGTAGTAGTTCTGATAGTTCTGATGTAGTAGTTCTGATATAGTAGTTCTGATAGTTCTGAAGTAGTAGTTATGATGCAGTAGTTCTGATGCAGTAGTTCTGATAGTTCTGATGCAGTAGTTCTGATGTAGTAGTTCTGATGTAGTAGTTCTGATAGTTCTGATGTAGTAGTTCTGATAGTTCTGATGTAGTAGTTCTGATGTAGTAGTTCTGATAGTTCTGATGTTGTAGTTCTGATGTAGTAGTTCTGATGTAGTAGTTCTGATAGTTCTGATGTAGTAGTTCTGATAGTTCTGATGTAGTAGTTCTGATGTAGTAGTTCTGATGCAGTAGTTCTGATGTAGTAGTTCTGATGTAGTAGTTCTGATGTAGTAGTTCTGATAGTTCTGATGTAGTAGTTCCGATAGTTCTGAAGTAGTAGTTCTGATGTAATAGTTCTGATGCAGTAGTTATGATGCAGTAGTTATGATGCAGTAGTTCTGATGCAGTAGTTCTGATGCAGTAGTTCTGATGTAATAGTTCTGATGCAGTAGTTTTGATGCAGTAGTTCTGATGTAGTAGTTCTGATGTAGTAGTTCTGATAGTTCTGATGCAGTAGTTCTGATAGTTCTGATGTAGTAGTTCTGATAGTTCTGATGTAGTAGTTCTGATGTAGTAGTTCTGATGTAGTAGTTCCGATAGTTCTGATGTAGTAGTTCTGATGTAGTAGTTCTGATGTAGTAGTTCTGATAGTTCTGATGTAGTAGTTCTGATAGTTCTGATGTAGTAGTTATGATGCAGTAGTTCTGATGTAGTATTTCTGATGTAGTAGTTCTGATGCAGTAGTTCTGATGCAGTAGTTCTGATGTAGTAGTTCTGATGTAGTAGTTCTGATGTAGTAGTTCTGATGTAGTAGTTCTGATAGTTCTGAAGTAGTAGTTCTGATGTAGTAGTTCTGATGTAGTAGTTCTGATAGTTCTGATGTAGTAGTTCTGATAGTTCTGATGTAGTAGTTCTGATAGTTCTGATGCAGTAGTTCTGATGTAGTAGTTCTGATGTAGTAGTTATGATGCAGTAGTTCCGATAGTTCTGATATAGTAGTTCTGATGTAGTAGTTCTGATGTAGTAGTTCTGATAGTTCTGATGTAGTAGTTCTGATGCAGTAGTTCTGATGTAGTAGTTCTGATGTAGTAGTTCTGATGTAGTAGTTCCGATAGTTCTGATGTAGTAGTTCTGATGTAGTAGTTCTGATGTAGTAATTCTGATGTAGTAGTTCTGATAGTTCTGATGTAGTAGTTCTGATAGTTCTGATGTAGTAGTTATGATGCAGTAGTTCTGATGCAGTAGTTCTGATAGTTCTGATGCAGTAGTTCTGATGTAGTAGTTCTGATGTAGTAGTTCTGATAGTTCTGAAGTAGTAGTTCTGATGTAGTAGTTCTGATGCAGTAGTTCTGATGTAGTAGTTCTGATGTAGTAGTTCTGATGTAGTAGTTCCGATAGTTCTGATGTAGTAGTTCTGATGTAGTAGTTCTGATGTAGTAATTCTGATGTAGTAGTTCTGATAGTTCTGATGTAGTAGTTCTGATAGTTCTGATGCACTAGTTATGATGCAGTAGTTCTGATGCAGTAGTTCTGATGCAGTAGTTCTGATGTAATAGTTCTGATGCAGTAGTTTTGATGCAGTAGTTCTGATGTAGTAGTTCTGATGTAGTAGTTCTGATAGTTCTGATGCAGTAGTTCTGATAGTTCTGATGTAGTAGTTCTGATAGTTCTGATGTAGTAGTTCCGATAGTTCTGATGTAGTAGTTCTGATGTAGTAGTTCTGATGTAGTAGTTCTGATGTAGTAGTTCTGATAGTTCTGATGTAGTAGTTCTGATAGTTCTGATGTAGTAGTTCTGATGCAGTAGTTCTGATGCAGTAGTTCTGATGTAGTAGTTCTGATGTAGTAGTTCTGATGTAGTAGTTCTGATGTAGTAGTTCTGATAGTTCTGAAGTAGTAGTTATGATGCAGTAGTTCTGATAGTTCTGATGCAGTAGTTCTGATGTAGTAGTTCTGATGTAGTAGTTCTGATAGTTCTGATGTAGTAGTTCTGATAGTTCTGATGTAGTAGTTCTGATGTAGTAGTTCTGATGCAGTAGTTCCGATAGTTCTGATGTAGTAGTTCTGATGTAGTAGTTCTGATGTAGTAGTTCTGATGTAGTAGTTCTGATAGTTCTGATGCAGTAGTTCTGATAGTTCTGATGTAGTAGTTCTGATAGTTCTGATGTAGTAGTTCTGATGTAGTAGTTCTGATGTAGTAGTTCTGATAGTTCTGATTTAGTAGTTCTGATAGTTCTGATGTAGTAGTTATGATGCAGTAGTTCTGATGCAGTAGTTCTGATAGTTCTGATGCAGTAGTTCTGATGTAGTAGTTCTGATGTAGTAGTTCTGATAGTTCTGAAGTAGTAGTTATGATGCAGTAGTTCTGATAGTTCTGATGCAGTAGTTCTGATGTAGTAGTTCTGATGTAGTAGTTCTGATAGTTCTGATAGTTCTGATGTAGTAGTTCTGATAGTTCTGATGTAGTAGTTCTGATGTAGTAGTTCTGATGTAGTAGTTCTGATGTAGTAGTTCTGATAGTTCTGAAGTAGTAGTTATGATGCAGTAGTTCTGATAGTTCTGGTGCAGTAGTTCTGATGTAGTAGTTCTGATGTAGTAGTTCTGATGTAGTAGTTCTGATAGTTCTGATGTAGTAGTTCTGATAGTTCTGATGTAGTAGTTCTGATGTAGTAGTTCTGATGCAGTAGTTCCGATAGTTCTGATGTAGTAGTTCTGATGTAGTAGTTCTGATGTAGTAGTTCTGATAGTTCTGAAGTAGTAGTTATGATGCAGTAGTTCTGATAGTTCTGGTGCAGTAGTTCTGATGTAGTAGTTCTGATGTAGTAGTTCTGATGTAGTAGTTCTGATAGTTCTGATGTAGTAGTTCTGATAGTTCTGATGTAGTAGTTCTGATGTAGTAGTTCTGATGCAGTAGTTCCGATAGTTCTGATGTAGTAGTTCTGATGTAGTAGTTCTGATAGTTCTGATGCAGTAGTTCTGATAGTTCTGATGTAGTAGTTCTGATAGTTCTGATGTAGTAGTTCTGATGTAGTAGTTCTGATGTAGTAGTTCCGATAGTTCTGATGTAGTAGTTCTGATGTAGTAGTTCTGATGTAGTAGTTCTGATGTAGTAGTTCTGATAGTTCTGATGTAGTAGTTCTGATAGTTCTGATGTAGTAGTTCTGATATAGTAGTTCTGATAGTTATGATGTAGTAGTTCTGATGTAGTAGTTCTGATGTAGTAGTTCTGATGTAGTAGTTCTGATAGTTCTGATGCAGTAGTTCTGATAGTTCTGATGTAGTAGTTCTGATAGTTCTGATGTAGTAGTTCTGATGTAGTAGTTCCGATAGTTCTGATGTAGTAGTTCCGATAGTTCTGATGTAGTAGTTCTGATGTAGTAGTTCTGATGTAGTAGTTCTGATATAGTAGTTCTGATGTAGTAGTTCTGATAGTTCTGATGTAGTAGTTCTGATGTAGTAGTTCTGATAGTTCTGATGTAGTAGTTCTGATAGTTCCGATGTAGTAGTTCTGATAGTTCTGATGTAGTAGTTCTGATGTAGTAGTTCTGATGCAGTAGTTCTGATGTAGTAGTTCTGATGTAGTAGTTCTGATGTAGTAGTTCTGATGTAGTAGTTCTGATAGTTCTGATGCAGTAGTTCTGATAGTTCTGATGTAGTAGTTCTGATAGTTCTGATGTAGTAGTTCTGATGTAGTAGTTCCGATAGTTCTGATGTAGTAGTTCTGATGTAGTAGTTCTGATGTAGTAGTTCTGATGTAGTAGTTCTGATGTAGTAGTTCTGATGTAGTAGTTCTGATAGTTCTGATGTAGTAGTTCTGATAGTTCTGATGTAGTAGTTCTGATATAGTAGTTCTGATAGTTCTGAAGTAGTAGTTATGATGCAGTAGTTCTGATGCAGTAGTTCTGATAGTTCTGATGCAGTAGTTCTGATGTAGTAGTTCTGATGTAGTAGTTCTGATAGTTCTGATGTAGTAGTTCTGATAGTTCTGATGTAGTAGTTCTGATGTAGTAGTTCTGATAGTTCTGATGTTGTAGTTCTGATGTAGTAGTTCTGATGTAGTAGTTCTGATAGTTCTGATGTAGTAGTTCTGATAGTTCTGATGTAGTAGTTCTGATGTAGTAGTTCTGATGCAGTAGTTCTGATGTAGTAGTTCTGATGTAGTAGTTCTGATGTAGTAGTTCTGATAGTTCTGATGTAGTAGTTCCGATAGTTCTGAAGTAGTAGTTCTGATGTAATAGTTCTGATGCAGTAGTTATGATGCAGTAGTTATGATGCAGTAGTTCTGATGCAGTAGTTCTGATGCAGTAGTTCTGATGTAATAGTTCTGATGCAGTAGTTTTGATGCAGTAGTTCTGATGTAGTAGTTCTGATGTAGTAGTTCTGATAGTTCTGATGCAGTAGTTCTGATAGTTCTGATGTAGTAGTTCTGATAGTTCTGATGTAGTAGTTCTGATGTAGTAGTTCCGATAGTTCTGATGTAGTAGTTCTGATGTAGTAGTTCTGATGTAGTAGTTCTGATAGTTCTGATGTAGTAGTTCTGATAGTTCTGATGTAGTAGTTATGATGCAGTAGTTCTGATGTAGTATTTCTGATGTAGTAGTTCTGATGCAGTAGTTCTGATGCAGTAGTTCTGATGTAGTAGTTCTGATGTAGTAGTTCTGATGTAGTAGTTCTGATGTAGTAGTTCTGATAGTTCTGAAGTAGTAGTTCTGATGTAGTAGTTCTGATGTAGTAGTTCTGATAGTTCTGATGTAGTAGTTCTGATAGTTCTGATGTAGTAGTTCTGATAGTTCTGATGCAGTAGTTCTGATGTAGTAGTTCTGATGTAGTAGTTATGATGCAGTAGTTCCGATAGTTCTGATATAGTAGTTCTGATGTAGTAGTTCTGATGTAGTAGTTCTGATAGTTCTGATGTAGTAGTTCTGATGCAGTAGTTCTGATGTAGTAGTTCTGATGTAGTAGTTCTGATGTAGTAGTTCCGATAGTTCTGATGTAGTAGTTCTGATGTAGTAGTTCTGATGTAGTAATTCTGATGTAGTAGTTCTGATAGTTCTGATGTAGTAGTTCTGATAGTTCTGATGTAGTAGTTATGATGCAGTAGTTCTGATGCAGTAGTTCTGATAGTTCTGATGCAGTAGTTCTGATGTAGTAGTTCTGATGTAGTAGTTCTGATAGTTCTGAAGTAGTAGTTCTGATGTAGTAGTTCTGATGCAGTAGTTCTGATGTAGTAGTTCTGATGTAGTAGTTCTGATGTAGTAGTTCCGATAGTTCTGATGTAGTAGTTCTGATGTAGTAGTTCTGATGTAGTAGTTCTGATGTAGTAGTTCTGATAGTTCTGATGTAGTAGTTCTGATAGTTCTGATGCACTAGTTATGATGCAGTAGTTCTGATGCAGTAGTTCTGATGCAGTAGTTCTGATGTAATAGTTCTGATGCAGTAGTTTTGATGCAGTAGTTCTGATGTAGTAGTTCTGATGTAGTAGTTCTGATAGTTCTGATGCAGTAGTTCTGATAGTTCTGATGTAGTAGTTCTGATAGTTCTGATGTAGTAGTTCCGATAGTTCTGATGTAGTAGTTCTGATGTAGTAGTTCTGATGTAGTAGTTCTGATGTAGTAGTTCTGATAGTTCTGATGTAGTAGTTCTGATAGTTCTGATGTAGTAGTTATGATGCAGTAGTTCTGATGTAGTATTTCTGATGTAGTAGTTCTGATGCAGTAGTTCTGATGCAGTAGTTCTGATGTAGTAGTTCTGATGTAGTAGTTCTGATGTAGTAGTTCTGATGTAGTAGTTCTGATAGTTCTGAAGTAGTAGTTATGATGCAGTAGTTCTGATAGTTCTGATGCAGTAGTTCTGATGTAGTAGTTCTGATGTAGTAGTTCTGATAGTTCTGATGTAGTAGTTCTGATAGTTCTGATGTAGTAGTTCTGATGTAGTAGTTCTGATGCAGTAGTTCCGATAGTTCTGATGTAGTAGTTCTGATGTAGTAGTTCTGATGTAGTAGTTCTGATAGTTCTGATGCAGTAGTTCTGATAGTTCTGATGTAGTAGTTCTGATAGTTCTGATGTAGTAGTTCTGATGTAGTAGTTCTGATGTAGTAGTTCTGATAGTTCTGATTTAGTAGTTCTGATAGTTCTGATGTAGTAGTTATGATGCAGTAGTTCTGATGCAGTAGTTCTGATAGTTCTGATGCAGTAGTTCTGATGTAGTAGTTCTGATGTAGTAGTTCTGATAGTTCTGAAGTAGTAGTTATGATGCAGTAGTTCTGATAGTTCTGATGCAGTAGTTCTGATGTAGTAGTTCTGATGTAGTAGTTCTGATAGTTCTGATAGTTCTGATGTAGTAGTTCTGATAGTTCTGATGTAGTAGTTCTGATGTAGTAGTTCTGATGTAGTAGTTCTGATGTAGTAGTTCTGATAGTTCTGAAGTAGTAGTTATGATGCAGTAGTTCTGATAGTTCTGGTGCAGTAGTTCTGATGTAGTAGTTCTGATGTAGTAGTTCTGATGTAGTAGTTCTGATAGTTCTGATGTAGTAGTTCTGATAGTTCTGATGTAGTAGTTCTGATGTAGTAGTTCTGATGCAGTAGTTCCGATAGTTCTGATGTAGTAGTTCTGATGTAGTAGTTCTGATGTAGTAGTTCTGATGTAGTAGTTCTGATAGTTCTGATGCAGTAGTTCTGATAGTTCTGATGTAGTAGTTCTGATGTAGTAGTTCCGATAGTTCTGATGTAGTAGTTCTGATGTAGTAGTTCTGATGTAGTAGTTCTGATGTAGTAGTTCTGATGTAGTAGTTCTGATAGTTCTGATGTAGTAGTTCTGATATAGTAGTTCTGATAGTTATGATGTAGTAGTTCTGATGTACTAGTTCTGATGCAGTAGTTCTGATGTAGTAGTTCTGATGTAGTAGTTCTGATAGTTCTGATGTAGTAGTTCTGATAGTTCTGATGTAGTAGTTCTGATATAGTAGTTCTGATAGTTCTGAAGTAGTAGTTATGATGCAGTAGTTCTGATGCAGTAGTTCTGATAGTTCTGATGCAGTAGTTCTGATGTAGTAGTTCTGATGTAGTAGTTCTGATAGTTCTGATGTAGTAGTTCTGATAGTTCTGATGTAGTAGTTCTGATGTAGTAGTTCTGATGTAGTAGTTCTGATAGTTCTGATGTAGTAGTTCTGATAGTTCTGATGTAGTAGTTCCGATAGTTCTGAAGTAGTAGTTCTGATGTAATAGTTTTGATGCAGTAGTTATGATGCAGTAGTTATGATGCAGTAGTTCTGATGCAGTAGTTCTGATGCAGTAGTTCTGATGTAATAGTTCTGATGCAGTAGTTTTGATGCAGTAGTTCTGATGTAGTAGTTCTGATGTAGTAGTTCTGATAGTTCTGATGCAGTAGTTCTGATAGTTCTGATGTAGTAGTTCTGATAGTTCTGATGTAGTAGTTCTGATGTAGTAGTTCTGATGTAGTAGTTCCGATAGTTCTGATGTAGTAGTTCTGATGTAGTAGTTCTGATGTAGTAGTTCTGATGTAGTAGTTCTGATAGTTCTGATGTAGTAGTTCTGATAGTTCTGATGTAGTAGTTATGATGCAGTAGTTCTGATGTAGTATTTCTGATGTAGTAGTTCTGATGCAGTAGTTCTGATGCAGTAGTTCTGATGTAGTAGTTCTGATGTAGTAGTTCTGATGTAGTAGTTCTGATGTAGTAGTTCTGATAGTTCTGAAGTAGTAGTTCTGATGTAGTAGTTCTGATGTAGTAGTTCTGATGTAGTAGTTCTGATGTAGTAGTTCTGATAGTTCTGATGTAGTAGTTCTGATAGTTCTGATGTAGTAGTTCTGATAGTTCTGATGCAGTAGTTCTGATGTAGTAGTTATGATGCAGTAGTTCCGATAGTTCTGATGTAGTAGTTCTGATGTAGTAGTTCTGATGTAGTAGTTCTGATGTAGTAGTTCTGATAGTTCTGATGTAGTAGTTCTGATGCAGTAGTTCTGATGTAGTAGTTCTGATGTAGTAGTTCCGATAGTTCTGATGTAGTAGTTCTGATGTAGTAGTTCTGATGTAGTAATTCTGATGTAGTAGTTCTGATAGTTCTGATGTAGTAGTTCTGATAGTTCTGATGTAGTAGTTATGATGCAGTAGTTCTGATGCAGTAGTTCTGATAGTTCTGATGCAGTAGTTCTGATGTAGTAGTTCTGATGTAGTAGTTCTGATAGTTCTGAAGTAGTAGTTATGATGCAGTAGTTCTGATGCAGTAGTTCTGATAGTTCTGATGCAGTAGTTCTGATGTAGTAGTTCTGATGTAGTAGTTCTGATAGTTCTGATAGTTCTGATGTAGTAGTTCTGATAGTTCTGATGTAGTAGTTCTGATGTAGTAGTTCTGATGTAGTAGTTCTGATAGTTCTGAAGTAGTAGTTATGATGCAGTAGTTCTGATAGTTCTGGTGCAGTAGTTCTGATGTAGTAGTTCTGATGTAGTAGTTCTGATAGTTCTGATGTAGTAGTTCTGATAGTTCTGATGTAGTAGTTCTGATGTAGTAGTTCTGATGTAGTAGTTCTGATGTAGTAGTTCTGATGTAGTAGTTCTGATAGTTCTGATGTAGTAGTTCTGATAGTTCTGATGTAGTAGTTCTGATATAGTAGTTCTGATAGTTATGATGTAGTAGTTCTGATGTAGTAGTTCTGATGTAGTAGTTCTGATGTAGTAGTTCTGATGTAGTAGTTCTGATAGTTCTGATGCAGTAGTTCCGATAGTTCTGATGTAGTAGTTCCGATAGTTCTGATGTAGTAGTTCTGATGTAGTAGTTCTGATGTAGTAGTTCCGATAGTTCTGATGTAGTAGTTCTGATGTAGTAGTTCTGATGTAGTAGTTCTGATGTAGTAGTTCTGATGTAGTAGTTCTGATAGTTCTGATGTAGTAGTTCTGATAGTTCTGATGTAGTAGTTCTGATATAGTAGTTCTGATAGTTATGATGTAGTAGTTCTGATGTAGTAGTTCTGATGTAGTAGTTCTGATGTAGTAGTTCTGATGTAGTAGTTCTGATAGTTCTGATGCAGTAGTTCCGATAGTTCTGATGTAGTAGTTCCGATAGTTCTGATGTAGTAGTTCTGATGTAGTAGTTCTGATGTAGTAGTTCTGATATAGTAGTTCTGATGTAGTAGTTCTGATAGTTCTGATGTAGTAGTTCTGATGTAGTAGTTCTGATAGTTCTGATGTAGTAGTTCTGATAGTTCTGATGTAGTAGTTCTGATAGTTCTGATGTAGTAGTTCTGATGTAGTAGTTCTGATGCAGTAGTTCTGATGTAGTAGTTCTGATGTAGTAGTTCTGATGTAGTAGTTCTGATAGTTCTGATGCAGTAGTTCTGATAGTTCTGATGTAGTAGTTCTGATAGTTCTGATGTAGTAGTTCTGATGTAGTAGTTCCGATAGTTCTGATGTAGTAGTTCTGATGTAGTAGTTCTGATGTAGTAGTTCTGATGTAGTAGTTCTGATGTAGTAGTTCTGATGTAGTAGTTCTGATAGTTCTGATGTAGTAGTTCTGATAGTTCTGATGTAGTAGTTCTGATATAGTAGTTCTGATAGTTCTGAAGTAGTAGTTATGATGCAGTAGTTCTGATGCAGTAGTTCTGATAGTTCTGATGCAGTAGTTCTGATGTAGTAGTTCTGATGTAGTAGTTCTGATAGTTCTGATGTAGTAGTTCTGATAGTTCTGATGTAGTAGTTCTGATGTAGTAGTTCTGATAGTTCTGATGTTGTAGTTCTGATGTAGTAGTTCTGATAGTTCTGATGTAGTAGTTCTGATAGTTCTGATGTAGTAGTTCTGATGTAGTAGTTCTGATGCAGTAGTTCTGATGTAGTAGTTCTGATGTAGTAGTTCTGATGTAGTAGTTCTGATAGTTCTGATGTAGTAGTTCCGATAGTTCTGAAGTAGTAGTTCTGATGTAATAGTTCTGATGCAGTAGTTATGATGCAGTAGTTATGATGCAGTAGTTCTGATGCAGTAGTTCTGATGCAGTAGTTCTGATGTAATAGTTCTGATGCAGTAGTTTTGATGCAGTAGTTCTGATGTAGTAGTTCTGATGTAGTAGTTCTGATAGTTCTGATGCAGTAGTTCTGATAGTTCTGATGTAGTAGTTCTGATAGTTCTGATGTAGTAGTTCTGATGTAGTAGTTCTGATGTAGTAGTTCCGATAGTTCTGATGTAGTAGTTCTGATGTAGTAGTTCTGATAGTTCTGATGTAGTAGTTCTGATAGTTCTGATGTAGTAGTTATGATGCAGTAGTTCTGATGTAGTATTTCTGATGTAGTAGTTCTGATGCAGTAGTTCTGATGCAGTAGTTCTGATGTAGTAGTTCTGATGTAGTAGTTCTGATGTAGTAGTTCTGATGTAGTAGTTCTGATAGTTCTGAAGTAGTAGTTCTGATGTAGTAGTTCTGATGTAGTAGTTCTGATGTAGTAGTTCTGATAGTTCTGATGTAGTAGTTCTGATAGTTCTGATGTAGTAGTTCTGATAGTTCTGATGCAGTAGTTCTGATGTAGTAGTTCTGATGTAGTAGTTATGATGCAGTAGTTCCGATAGTTCTGATATAGTAGTTCTGATGTAGTAGTTCTGATGTAGTAGTTCTGATAGTTCTGATGTAGTAGTTCTGATGCAGTAGTTCTGATGTAGTAGTTCTGATGTAGTAGTTCTGATGTAGTAGTTCCGATAGTTCTGATGTAGTAGTTCTGATGTAGTAGTTCTGATGTAGTAATTCTGATAGTTCTGATGCAGTAGTTCTGATGTAGTAGTTCTGATGCAGTAGTTCCGATAGTTCTGATAGTTCTGATGTAGTAGTTCTGATAGTTCTGATGTAGTAGTTCTGATAGTTCTGATGTAGTAGTTATGATGCAGTAGTTCTGATGCAGTAGTTCTGATGCAGTAGTTCTGATGCAGTAGTTCTGATGTAGTAGTTCTGATGTAGTAGTTCTGATAGTTCTGAAGTAGTAGTTATGATGCAGTAGTTCTGATGCAGTAGTTCTGATAGTTCTGATGCAGTAGTTCTGATGTAGTAGTTCTGATGTAGTAGTTCTGATAGTTCTGATGTAGTAGTTCTGATAGTTCTGATGTAGTAGTTATGATGCAGTAGTTCTGATGCAGTAGTTCTGATAGTTCTGATGCAGTAGTTCTGATGTAGTAGTTCTGATGTAGTAGTTCTGATAGTTCTGAAGTAGTAGTTATGATGCAGTAGTTCTGATAGTTCTGATGCAGTAGTTCTGATGTAGTAGTTCTGATGTAGTAGTTCTGATAGTTCTGATAGTTCTGATGTAGTAGTTCTGATAGTTCTGATGTAGTAGTTCTGATGTAGTAGTTCTGATGTAGTAGTTCTGATAGTTCTGAAGTAGTAGTTATGATGCAGTAGTTCTGATAGTTCTGGTGCAGTAGTTCTGATGTAGTAGTTCTGATGTAGTACTTCTGATGTAGTAGTTCTGATAGTTCTGATGTAGTAGTTCTGATAGTTCTGATGTAGTAGTTCTGATGTAGTAGTTCTGATGCAGTAGTTCCGATAGTTCTGATAGTTCTGATGTAGTAGTTCTGATAGTTCTGATGTAGTAGTTCTGATAGTTCTGATGTAGTAGTTCTGATGCAGTAGTTCTGATGCAGTAGTTCTGATGCAGTAGTTCTGATGCAGTAGTTCTGATGTAGTAGTTCTGATGTAGTAGTTCTGATAGTTCTGAAGTAGTAGTTATGATGCAGTAGTTCTGATGCAGTAGTTCTGATAGTTCTGATGCAGTAGTTCTGATGTAGTAGTTCTGATGTAGTAGTTCTGATAGTTCTGATAGTTCTGATGTAGTAGTTCTGATAGTTCTGATGTAGTAGTTCTGATGTAGTAGTTCTGATGTATTAGTTCTGATAGTTCTGAAGTAGTAGTTATGATGCAGTAGTTCTGATAGTTCTGGTGCAGTAGTTCTGATGTAGTAGTTCTGATGTAGTAGTTCTGATGTAGTAGTTCTGATAGTTCTGATGTAGTAGTTCTGATAGTTCTGATGTAGTAGTTCTGATGTAGTAGTTCTGATGCAGTAGTTCCGATAGTTCTGATGTAGTAGTTCTGATGTAGTAGTTCTGATAGTTCTGATGCAGTAGTTCTGATAGTTCTGATGTAGTAGTTCTGATAGTTCTGATGTAGTAGTTCTGATGTAGTAGTTCTGATGTAGTAGTTCCGATAGTTCTGATGTAGTAGTTCTGATGTAGTAGTTCTGATGTAGTAGTTCTGATGTAGTAGTTCTGATGTAGTAGTTCTGATAGTTCTGATGTAGTAGTTCTGATAGTTCTGATGTAGTAGTTCTGATATAGTAGTTCTGATAGTTATGATGTAGTAGTTCTGATGTAGTAGTTCTGATGTAGTAGTTCTGATGTAGTAGTTCTGATAGTTCTGATGCAGTAGTTCTGATAGTTCTGATGTAGTAGTTCTGATAGTTCTGATGTAGTAGTTCTGATGTAGTAGTTCCGATAGTTCTGATGTAGTAGTTCCGATAGTTCTGATGTAGTAGTTCTGATGTAGTAGTTCTGATGTAGTAGTTCTGATATAGTAGTTCTGATGTAGTAGTTCTGATAGTTCTGATGTAGTAGTTCTGATGTAGTAGTTCTGATAGTTCTGATGTAGTAGTTCTGATAGTTCTGATGTAGTAGTTCTGATAGTTCTGATGTAGTAGTTCTGATGTAGTAGTTCTGATGCAGTAGTTCTGATGTAGTAGTTCTGATGTAGTAGTTCTGATGTAGTAGTTCTGATGTAGTAGTTCTGATAGTTCTGATGCAGTAGTTCTGATAGTTCTGATGTAGTAGTTCTGATAGTTCTGATGTAGTAGTTCTGATGTAGTAGTTCCGATAGTTCTGATGTAGTAGTTCTGATGTAGTAGTTCTGATGTAGTAGTTCTGATAGTTCTGATGTAGTAGTTCTGATAGTTCTGATGTAGTAGTTCTGATATAGTAGTTCTGATAGTTCTGAAGTAGTAGTTATGATGCAGTAGTTCTGATGCAGTAGTTCTGATAGTTCTGATGCAGTAGTTCTGATGTAGTAGTTCTGATGTAGTAGTTCTGATAGTTCTGATGTAGTAGTTCTGATAGTTCTGATGTAGTAGTTCTGATAGTTCTGATGTTGTAGTTCTGATGTAGTAGTTCTGATGTAGTAGTTCTGATAGTTCTGATGTAGTAGTTCTGATAGTTCTGATGTAGTAGTTCTGATGTAGTAGTTCTGATGCAGTAGTTCTGATGTAGTAGTTCTGATGTAGTAGTTCTGATGTAGTAGTTCTGATAGTTCTGATGTAGTAGTTCTGATAGTTCTGATGTAGTAGTTCTGATAGTTCTGAAGTAGTAGTTATGATGCAGTAGTTCTGATAGTTCTGATGCAGTAGTTCTGATGTAGTAGTTCTGATGTAGTAGTTCTGATAGTTCTGATGTAGTAGTTCTGATAGTTCTGAATTAGTAGTTCTGATGTAGTAGTTCTGATAGTTCTGATGTAGTAGTTCTGATGTAGTAGTTCTGATGTAGTAGTTCTGATAGTTCTGATGTAGTAGTTCTGATAGTTCTGATGTAGTAGTTCCGATAGTTCTGAAGTAGTAGTTCTGATGTAATAGTTCTGATGCAGTAGGTATGATGCAGTAGTTATGATGCAGTAGTTCTGATGCAGTAGTTTTGATGCAGTAGTTCTGATGTAGTAGTTCTGATGTAGTAGTTCTGATAGTTCTGATGCAGTAGTTCTGATAGTTCTGATGTAGTAGTTCTGATAGTTCTGATGTAGTAGTTCTGATGTAGTAGTTCCGATAGTTCTGATGTAGTAGTTCTGATGTAGTAGTTCTGATGTAGTAGTTCTGATGTAGTAGTTCTGATAGTTCTGATGTAGTAGTTCTGATAGTTCTGATGTAGTAGTTCTGATGCAGTAGTTCTGATGCAGTAGTTCTGATGTAGTAGTTCTGATGTAGTAGTTCTGATGTAGTAGTTCTGATGTAGTAGTTCTGATAGTTCTGAAGTAGTAGTTCTGATGTAGTAGTTCTGATGTAGTAGTTCTGATGTAGTAGTTCTGATGTAGTAGTTCTGATAGTTCTGATGTAGTAGTTCTGATAGTTCTGATGTAGTAGTTCTGATAGTTCTGATGCAGTAGTTCTGATGTAGTAGTTCTGATGTAGTAGTTATGATGCAGTAGTTCCGATAGTTCTGATGTAGTAGTTCTGATGTAGTAGTTCTGATGTAGTAGTTCTGATAGTTCTGATGTAGTAGTTCTGATGCAGTAGTTCTGATGTAGTAGTTCTGATGTAGTAGTTCCGATAGTTCTGATGTAGTAGTTCTGATGTAGTAGTTCTGATGTAGTAATTCTGATGTAGTAGTTCTGATAGTTCTGATGTAGTAGTTCTGATAGTTCTGATGTAGTAGTTATGATGCAGTAGTTCTGATAGTTCTGATGCAGTAGTTCTGATGTAGTAGTTCTGATGTAGTAGTTCTGATAGTTCTGAAGTAGTAGTTATGATGCAGTAGTTCTGATGCAGTAGTTCTGATAGTTCTGATGCAGTAGTTCTGATGTAGTAGTTCTGATAGTTCTGATAGTTCTGATGTAGTAGTTCTGATAGTTCTGATGTAGTAGTTCTGATGTAGTAGTTCTGATGTAGTAGTTCTGATAGTTCTGAAGTAGTAGTTATGATGCAGTAGTTCTGATAGTTCTGGTGCAGTAGTTCTGATGTAGTAGTTCTGATGTAGTAGTTCTGATGTAGTAGTTCTGATAGTTCTGATGTAGTAGTTCTGATAGTTCTGATGTAGTAGTTCTGATGTAGTAGTTCTGATGCAGTAGTTCCGATAGTTCTGATGTAGTAGTTCTGATGTAGTAGTTCTGATAGTTCTGATGCAGTAGTTCTGATAGTTCTGATGTAGTAGTTCTGATAGTTCTGATGTAGTAGTTCTGATGTAGTAGTTCCGATAGTTCTGATGTAGTAGTTCTGATGTAGTAGTTCTGATGTAGTAGTTCTGATGTAGTAGTTCTGATGTAGTAGTTCTGATAGTTCTGATGTAGTAGTTCTGATAGTTCTGATGTAGTAGTTCTGATATAGTAGTTCTGATAGTTATGATGTAGTAGTTCTGATGTAGTAGTTCTGATGTAGTAGTTCTGATGTAGTAGTTCTGATAGTTCTGATTCAGTAGTTCTGATAGTTCTGATGTAGTAGTTCTGATAGTTCTGATGTAGTAGTTCTGATGTAGTAGTTCCGATAGTTCTGATGTAGTAGTTCCGATAGTTCTGATGTAGTAGTTCTGATGTAGTAGTTCTGATGTAGTAGTTCTGATGTAGTAGTTCTGATAGTTCTGAAGTAGTAGTTATGATGCAGTAGTTCTGATAGTTCTGGTGCAGTAGTTCTGATGTAGTAGTTCTGATGTAGTAGTTCTGATGTAGTAGTTCTGATAGTTCTGATGTAGTAGTTCTGATAGTTCTGATGTAGTAGTTCTGATGTAGTAGTTCTGATGCAGTAGTTCCGATAGTTCTGATGTAGTAGTTCTGATGTAGTTGTTCTGATAGTTCTGATGCAGTAGTTCTGATAGTTCTGATGTAGTAGTTCTGATAGTTCTGATGTAGTAGTTCTGATGTAGTAGTTCTGATGTAGTAGTTCCGATAGTTCTGATGTAGTAGTTCTGATGTAGTAGTTCTGATGTAGTAGTTCTGATGTAGTAGTTCTGATAGTTCTGATGTAGTAGTTCTGATAGTTCTGATGTAGTAGTTCTGATATAGTAGTTCTGATAGTTATGATGTAGTAGTTCTGATGTAGTAGTTCTGATGTAGTAGTTCTGATGTAGTAGTTCTGATAGTTCTGATGCAGTAGTTCTGATAGTTCTGATGTAGTAGTTCTGATAGTTCTGATGTAGTAGTTCTGATGTAGTAGTTCCGATAGTTCTGATGTAGTAGTTCCGATAGTTCTGATGTAGTAGTTCTGATGTAGTAGTTCTGATGTAGTAGTTCTGATATAGTAGTTCTGATGTAGTAGTTCTGATAGTTCTGATGTAGTAGTTCTGATGTAGTAGTTCTGATAGTTCTGATGTAGTAGTTCTGATAGTTCTGATGTAGTAGTTCTGATAGTTCTGATGTAGTAGTTCTGATGTAGTAGTTCTGATGCAGTAGTTCTGATGTAGTAGTTCTGATGTAGTAGTTCTGATGTAGTAGTTCTGATGTAGTAGTTCTGATAGTTCTGATGCAGTAGTTCTGATAGTTCTGATGTAGTAGTTCTGATAGTTCTGATGTAGTAGTTCTGATGTAGTAGTTCCGATAGTTCTGATGTAGTAGTTCTGATGTAGTAGTTCTGATGTAGTAGTTCTGATGTAGTAGTTCTGATGTAGTAGTTCTGATAGTTCTGATGTAGTAGTTCTGATAGTTCTGATGTAGTAGTTCTGATATAGTAGTTCTGATAGTTCTGAAGTAGTAGTTATGATGCAGTAGTTCTGATGCAGTAGTTCTGATAGTTCTGATGCAGTAGTTCTGATGTAGTAGTTCTGATGTAGTAGTTCTGATAGTTCTGATGTAGTAGTTCTGATAGTTCTGATGTAGTAGTTCTGATGTAGTAGTTCTGATAGTTCTGATGTTGTAGTTCTGATGTAGTAGTTCTGATGTAGTAGTTCTGATAGTTCTGATGTAGTAGTTCTGATAGTTCTGATGTAGTAGTTCTGATGTAGTAGTTCTGATGCAGTAGTTCTGATGTAGTAGTTCTGATGTAGTAGTTCTGATGTAGTAGTTCTGATAGTTCTGATGTAGTAGTTCCGATAGTTCTGAAGTAGTAGTTCTGATGTAATAGTTCTGATGCAGTAGTTATGATGCAGTAGTTATGATGCAGTAGTTCTGATGCAGTAGTTCTGATGCAGTAGTTCTGATGTAATAGTTCTGATGCAGTAGTTTTGATGCAGTAGTTCTGATGTAGTAGTTCTGATGTAGTAGTTCTGATAGTTCTGATGCAGTAGTTCTGATAGTTCTGATGTAGTAGTTCTGATAGTTCTGATGTAGTAGTTCTGATGTAGTAGTTCTGATGTAGTAGTTCCGATAGTTCTGATGTAGTAGTTCTGATGTAGTAGTTCTGATGTAGTAGTTCTGATGTAGTAGTTCTGATAGTTCTGATGTAGTAGTTCTGATAGTTCTGATGTAGTAGTTATGATGCAGTAGTTCTGATAGTTCTGATGCAGTAGTTCTGATGTAGTAGTTCTGATGTAGTAGTTCTGATAGTTCTGAAGTAGTAGTTATGATGCAGTAGTTCTGATGCAGTAGTTCTGATAGTTCTGATGCAGTAGTTCTGATGTAGTAGTTCTGATAGTTCTGATAGTTCTGATGTAGTAGTTCTGATAGTTCTGATGTAGTAGTTCTGATGTAGTAGTTCTGATGTAGTAGTTCTGATAGTTCTGAAGTAGTAGTTATGATGCAGTAGTTCTGATAGTTCTGGTGCAGTAGTTCTGATGTAGTAGTTCTGATGTAGTAGTTCTGATGTAGTAGTTCTGATAGTTCTGATGTAGTAGTTCTGATAGTTCTGATGTAGTAGTTCTGATGTAGTAGTTCTGATGCAGTAGTTCCGATAGTTCTGATGTAGTAGTTCTGATGTAGTAGTTCTGATAGTTCTGATGCAGTAGTTCTGATAGTTCTGATGTAGTAGTTCTGATAGTTCTGATGTAGTAGTTCTGATGTAGTAGTTCTGATGTAGTAGTTCCGATAGTTCTGATGTAGTAGTTCTGATGTAGTAGTTCTGATGTAGTAGTTCTGATGTAGTAGTTCTGATGTAGTAGTTCTGATAGTTCTGATGTAGTAGTTCTGATAGTTCTGATGTAGTAGTTCTGATATAGTAGTTCTGATAGTTATGATGTAGTAGTTCTGATGTAGTAGTTCTGATGTAGTAGTTCTGATGTAGTAGTTCTGATAGTTCTGATGCAGTAGTTCTGATAGTTCTGATGTAGTAGTTCTGATAGTTCTGATGTAGTAGTTCTGATGTAGTAGTTCCGATAGTTCTGATGTAGTAGTTCCGATAGTTCTGATGTAGTAGTTCTGATGTAGTAGTTCTGATGTAGTAGTTCTGATGTAGTAGTTCTGATGTAGTAGTTCTGATAGTTCTGAAGTAGTAGTTATGATGCAGTAGTTCTGATAGTTCTGGTGCAGTAGTTCTGATGTAGTAGTTCTGATGTAGTAGTTCTGATGTAGTAGTTCTGATAGTTCTGATGTAGTAGTTCTGATAGTTCTGATGTAGTAGTTCTGATGTAGTAGTTCTGATGCAGTAGTTCCGATAGTTCTGATGTAGTAGTTCTGATGTAGTTGTTCTGATAGTTCTGATGCAGTAGTTCTGATAGTTCTGATGTAGTAGTTCTGATAGTTCTGATGTAGTAGTTCTGATGTAGTAGTTCTGATGTAGTAGTTCCGATAGTTCTGATGTAGTAGTTCCTATGTAGTAGTTCTGATGTAGTAGTTCTGATGTAGTAGTTCTGATGTAGTAGTTCTGATAGTTCTGATGTAGTAGTTCTGATAGTTCTGATGTAGTAGTTCTGATATAGTAGTTCTGATAGTTATGATGTAGTAGTTCTGATGTAGTAGTTCTGATGTAGTAGTTCTGATGTAGTAGTTCTGATAGTTCTGATGCAGTAGTTCTGATAGTTCTGATGTAGTAGTTCTGATAGTTCTGATGTAGTAGTTCTGATGTAGTAGTTCCGATAGTTCTGATGTAGTAGTTCCGATAGTTCTGATGTAGTAGTTCTGATGTAGTAGTTCTGATGTAGTAGTTCTGATATAGTAGTTCTGATGTAGTAGTTCTGATAGTTCTGATGTAGTAGTTCTGATGTAGTAGTTCTGATAGTTCTGATGTAGTAGTTCTGATAGTTCTGATGTAGTAGTTCTGATAGTTCTGATGTAGTAGTTCTGATGTAGTAGTTCTGATGCAGTAGTTCTGATGTAGTAGTTCTGATGTAGTAGTTCTGATGTAGTAGTTCTGATAGTTCTGATGCAGTAGTTCTGATAGTTCTGATGTAGTAGTTCTGATAGTTCTGATGTAGTAGTTCTGATGTAGTAGTTCCGATAGTTCTGATGTAGTAGTTCTGATGTAGTAGTTCTGATGTAGTAGTTCTGATGTAGTAGTTCTGATGTAGTAGTTCTGATAGTTCTGATGTAGTAGTTCTGATAGTTCTGATGTAGTAGTTCTGATATAGTAGTTCTGATAGTTCTGAAGTAGTAGTTATGATGCAGTAGTTCTGATGCAGTAGTTCTGATAGTTCTGATGCAGTAGTTCTGATGTAGTAGTTCTGATGTAGTAGTTCTGATAGTTCTGATGTAGTAGTTCTGATAGTTCTGATGTAGTAGTTCTGATGTAGTAGTTCTGATAGTTCTGATGTTGTAGTTCTGATGTAGTAGTTCTGATGTAGTAGTTCTGATAGTTCTGATGTAGTAGTTCTGATAGTTCTGATGTAGTAGTTCTGATGTAGTAGTTCTGATGCAGTAGTTCTGATGTAGTAGTTCTGATGTAGTAGTTCTGATGTAGTAGTTCTGATAGTTCTGATGTAGTAGTTCCGATAGTTCTGAAGTAGTAGTTCTGATGTAATAGTTCTGATGCAGTAGTTATGATGCAGTAGTTATGATGCAGTAGTTCTGATGCAGTAGTTCTGATGCAGTAGTTCTGATGTAATAGTTCTGATGCAGTAGTTTTGATGCAGTAGTTCTGATGTAGTAGTTCTGATGTAGTAGTTCTGATAGTTCTGATGCAGTAGTTCTGATAGTTCTGATGTAGTAGTTCTGATAGTTCTGATGTAGTAGTTCTGATGTAGTAGTTCTGATGTAGTAGTTCCGATAGTTCAGATGTAGTAGTTCTGATGTAGTAGTTCTGATGTAGTAGTTCTGATGTAGTAGTTCTGATAGTTCTGATGTAGTAGTTCTGATAGTTCTGATGTAGTAGTTATGATGCAGTAGTTCTGATGTAGTATTTCTGATGTAGTAGTTCTGATGCAGTAGTTCTGATGCAGTAGTTCTGATGTAGTAGTTCTGATGTAGTAGTTCTGATGTAGTAGTTCTGATAGTTCTGAAGTAGTAGTTCTGATGTAGTAGTTCTGATGTAGTAGTTCTGATGTAGTAGTTCTGATGTAGTAGTTCTGATAGTTCTGATGTAGTAGTTCTGATAGTTCTGATGTAGTAGTTCTGATAGTTCTGATGCAGTAGTTCTGATGTAGTAGTTCTGATGTAGTAGTTATGATGCAGTAGTTCCGATAGTTCTGATATAGTAGTTCTGATGTAGTAGTTCTGATGTAGTAGTTCTGATAGTTCTGATGTAGTAGTTCTGATGCAGTAGTTCTGATGTAGTAGTTCTGATGTAGTAGTTCTGATGTAGTAGTTCTGATAGTTCTGATGTAGTAGTTCTGATGTAGTAGTTCTGATGTAGTAATTCTGATGTAGTAGTTCTGATAGTTCTGATGTAGTAGTTCTGATAGTTCTGATGTAGTAGTTATGATGCAGTAGTTCTGATGCAGTAGTTCTGATAGTTCTGATGCAGTAGTTCTGATGTAGTAGTTCTGATGTAGTAGTTCTGATAGTTCTGAAGTAGTAGTTATGATGCAGTAGTTCTGATGCAGTAGTTCTGATAGTTCTGATGCAGTAGTTCTGATGTAGTAGTTCTGATGTAGTAGTTCTGATAGTTCTGATAGTTCTGATGTAGTAGTTCTGATAGTTCTGATGTAGTAGTTCTGATGTAGTAGTTCTGATGTAGTAGTTCTGATAGTTCTGAAGTAGTAGTTATGATGCAGTAGTTCTGATAGTTCTGGTGCAGTAGTTCTGATGTAGTAGTTCTGATGTAGTAGTTCTGATGTAGTAGTTCTGATAGTTCTGATGTAGTAGTTCTGATAGTTCTGATGTAGTAGTTCTGATGTAGTAGTTCTGATGCAGTAGTTCCGATAGTTCTGATAGTTCTGATGTAGTAGTTCTGATAGTTCTGATGTAGTAGTTCTGATAGTTCTGATGTAGTAGTTATGATGCAGTAGTTCTGATGCAGTAGTTCTGATAGTTCTGATGCAGTAGTTCTGATGTAGTAGTTCTGATGTAGTAGTTCTGATAGTTCTGAAGTAGTAGTTATGATGCAGTAGTTCTGATGCAGTAGTTCTGATAGTTCTGATGCAGTAGTTCTGATGTAGTAGTTCTGATGTAGTAGTTCTGATAGTTCTGATAGTTCTGATGTAGTAGTTCTGATAGTTCTGATGTAGTAGTTCTGATGTAGTAGTTCTGATAGTTCTGAAGTAGTAGTTATGATGCAGTAGTTCTGATAGTTCTGGTGCAGTAGTTCTGATGTAGTAGTTCCGATAGTTCTGATGTAGTAGTTCTGATGTAGTAGTTCTGATGTAGTAGTTCTGATGTAGTAGTTCTGATGTAGTAGTTCTGATAGTTCTGATGTAGTAGTTCTGATAGTTCTGATGTAGTAGTTCTGATATAGTAGTTCTGATAGTTATGATGTAGTAGTTCTGATGTAGTAGTTCTGATGTAGTAGTTCTGATGTAGTAGTTCTGATGTAGTAGTTCTGATAGTTCTGATGCAGTAGTTCTGATAGTTCTGATGTAGTAGTTCTGATAGTTCTGATGTAGTAGTTCTGATGTAGTAGTTCCGATAGTTCTGATGTAGTAGTTCTGATGTAGTAGTTCTGATGTAGTAGTTCTGATAGTTCTGATGTAGTAGTTCTGATAGTTCTGATGTAGTAGTTCTGATATAGTAGTTCTGATAGTTCTGAAGTAGTAGTTATGATGCAGTAGTTCTGATGCAGTAGTTCTGATAGTTCTGATGCAGTAGTTCTGATGTAGTAGTTCTGATTAGTAGTTCTGATAGTATGTAGTAGTTCTGATAGTTCTGATGTAGTAGTTCTGATAGTAGTTCTGATAGTTCTGATGTTGTAGTTCTGATGTAGTAGTTCTGATGTAGTAGTTCTGATAGTTCTGATGTAGTAGTTCTGATAGTTCTGATGTAGTAGTTCTGATGTAGTAGTTCTGATGCAGTAGTTCTGATGTAGTAGTTCTGATGTAGTAGTTCTGATGTAGTAGTTCTGATAGTTCTGATGTAGTAGTTCTGATAGTTCTGATGTAGTAGTTCTGATAGTTCTGAAGTAGTAGTTATGATGCAGTAGTTCTGATGCAGTAGTTCTGATAGTTCTGATGCAGTAGTTCTGATGTAGTAGTTCTGATGTAGTAGTTCTGATAGTTCTGATGTAGTAGTTCTGATAGTTCTGAATTAGTAGTTCTGATGTAGTAGTTCTGATAGTTCTGATGTAGTAGTTCTGATGTAGTAGTTCTGATAGTTCTGATGTAGTAGTTCTGATAGTTCTGATGTAGTAGTTCCGATAGTTCTGAAGTAGTAGTTCTGATGTAATAGTTCTGATGCAGTAGTTATGATGCAGTAGTTATGATGCAGTAGTTCTGATGCAGTAGTTCTGATGCAGTAGTTCTGATGTAATAGTTCTGATGCAGTAGTTTTGATGCAGTAGTTCTGATGTAGTAGTTCTGATGTAGTAGTTCTGATAGTTCTGATGCAGTAGTTCTGATAGTTCTGATGTAGTAGTTCTGATAGTTCTGATGTAGTAGTTCTGATGTAGTAGTTCCGATAGTTCTGATGTAGTAGTTCTGATGTAGTAGTTCTGATGTAGTAGTTCTGATGTAGTAGTTCTGATAGTTCTGATGTAGTAGTTCTGATAGTTCTGATGTAGTAGTTATGATGCAGTAGTTCTGATGTAGTATTTCTGATGTAGTAGTTCTGATGCAGTAGTTCTGATGCAGTAGTTCTGATGTAGTAGTTCTGATGTAGTAGTTCTGATGTAGTAGTTCTGATGTAGTAGTTCTGATAGTTCTGAAGTAGTAGTTCTGATGTAGTAGTTCTGATGTAGTAGTTCTGATGTAGTAGTTCTGATAGTTCTGATGTAGTAGTTCTGATAGTTCTGATGTAGTAGTTCTGATAGTTCTGATGCAGTAGTTCTGATGTAGTAGTTCTGATGTAGTAGTTATGATGCAGTAGTTCCGATAGTTCTGATGTAGTAGTTCTGATGTAGTAGTTCTGATGTAGTAGTTCTGATGTAGTAGTTCTGATAGTTCTGATGTAGTAGTTCTGATGCAGTAGTTCTGATGTAGTAGTTCTGATGTAGTAGTTCCGATAGTTCTGATGTAGTAGTTCTGATGTAGTAGTTCTGATGTAGTAATTCTGATGTAGTAGTTCTGATAGTTCTGATGTAGTAGTTCTGATAGTTCTGATGTAGTAGTTATGATGCAGTAGTTCTGATGCAGTAGTTCTGATAGTTCTGATGCAGTAGTTCTGATGTAGTAGTTCTGATGTAGTAGTTCTGATAGTTCTGAAGTAGTAGTTATGATGCAGTAGTTCTGATGCAGTAGTTCTGATAGTTCTGATGCAGTAGTTCTGATGTAGTAGTTCTGATAGTTCTGATAGTTCTGATGTAGTAGTTCTGATAGTTCTGATGTAGTAGTTCTGATGTAGTAGTTCTGATGTAGTAGTTCTGATAGTTCTGAAGTAGTAGTTATGATGCAGTAGTTCTGATAGTTCTGGTGCAGTAGTTCTGATGTAGTAGTTCTGATGTAGTAGTTCTGATGTAGTAGTTCTGATAGTTCTGATGTAGTAGTTCTGATAGTTCTGATGTAGTAGTTCTGATGTAGTAGTTCTGATGCAGTAGTTCCGATAGTTCTGATGTAGTAGTTCTGATGTAGTAGTTCTGACAGTTCTGATGCAGTAGTTCTGATAGTTCTGATGTAGTAGTTCTGATAGTTCTGATGTAGTAGTTCTGATGTAGTAGTTCTGATGTAGTAGTTCCGATAGTTCTGATGTAGTAGTTCTGATGTAGTAGTTCTGATGTAGTAGTTCTGATAGTTCTGATGTAGTAGTTCTGATAGTTCTGATGTAGTAGTTCTGATATAGTAGTTCTGATAGTTATGATGTAGTAGTTCTGATGTAGTAGTTCTGATGTAGTAGTTCTGATAGTTCTGATGCAGTAGTTCTGATAGTTCTGATGTAGTAGTTCTGATAGTTCTGATGTAGTAGTTCTGATGTAGTAGTTCCGATAGTTCTGATGTAGTAGTTCCGATAGTTCTGATGTAGTAGTTCTGATGTAGTAGTTCTGATGTAGTAGTTCTGATGTAGTAGTTCTGATGTAGTAGTTCTGATAGTTCTGAAGTAGTAGTTATGATGCAGTAGTTCTGATAGTTCTGGTGCAGTAGTTCTGATGTAGTAGTTCTGATGTAGTAGTTCTGATGTAGTAGTTCTGATGTAGTAGTTCTGATAGTTCTGATGTAGTAGTTCTGATGTAGTAGTTCTGATGCAGTAGTTCCGATAGTTCTGATGTAGTAGTTCTGATGTAGTAGTTCTGATAGTTCTGATGCAGTAGTTCTGATAGTTCTGATGTAGTAGTTCTGATAGTTCTGATGTAGTAGTTCTGATGTAGTAGTTCTGATGTAGTAGTTCCGATAGTTCTGATGTAGTAGTTCTGATGTAGTAGTTCTGATGTAGTAGTTCTGATGTAGTAGTTCTGATGTAGTAGTTCTGATAGTTCTGATGTAGTAGTTCTGATAGTTCTGATGTAGTAGTTCTGATATAGTAGTTCTGATAGTTATGATGTAGTAGTTCTGATGTAGTAGTTCTGATGTAGTAGTTCTGATAGTTCTGATGCAGTAGTTCTGATAGTTCTGATGTAGTAGTTCTGATAGTTCTGATGTAGTAGTTCTGATGTAGTAGTTCCGATAGTTCTGATGTAGTAGTTCCGATAGTTCTGATGTAGTAGTTCTGATGTAGTAGTTCTGATGTAGTAGTTCTGATATAGTAGTTCTGATGTAGTAGTTCTGATAGTTCTGATGTAGTAGTTCTGATGTAGTAGTTCTGATAGTTCTGATGTAGTAGTTCTGATAGTTCTGATGTAGTAGTTCTGATGTAGTAGTTCTGATGCAGTAGTTCTGATGTAGTAGTTCTGATGTAGTAGTTCTGATGTAGTAGTTCTGATGTAGTAGTTCTGATAGTTCTGATGCAGTAGTTCTGATAGTTCTGATGTAGTAGTTCTGATAGTTCTGATGTAGTAGTTCTGATGTAGTAGTTCCGATAGTTCTGATGTAGTAGTTCTGATGTAGTAGTTCTGATGTAGTAGTTCTGATGTAGTAGTTCTGATGTAGTAGTTCTGATAGTTCTGATGTAGTAGTTCTGATAGTTCTGATGTAGTAGTTCTGATATAGTAGTTCTGATAGTTCTGAAGTAGTAGTTATGATGCAGTAGTTCTGATGCAGTAGTTCTGATAGTTCTGATGCAGTAGTTCTGATGTAGTAGTTCTGATGTAGTAGTTCTGATAGTTCTGATGTAGTAGTTCTGATAGTTCTGATGTAGTAGTTCTGATGTAGTAGTTCTGATAGTTCTGATGTTGTAGTTCTGATGTAGTAGTTCTGATGTAGTAGTTCTGATAGTTCTGATGTAGTAGTTCTGATAGTTCTGATGTAGTAGTTCTGATGTAGTAGTTCTGATGCAGTAGTTCTGATGTAGTAGTTCTGATGTAGTAGTTCTGATGTAGTAGTTCTGATAGTTCTGATGTAGTAGTTCCGATAGTTCTGAAGTAGTAGTTCTGATGTAATAGTTCTGATGCAGTAGTTATGATGCAGTAGTTATGATGCAGTAGTTCTGATGCAGTAGTTCTGATGCAGTAGTTCTGATGTAATAGTTCTGATGCAGTAGTTTTGATGCAGTAGTTCTGATGTAGTAGTTCTGATGTAGTAGTTCTGATAGTTCTGATGCAGTAGTTCTGATAGTTCTGATGTAGTAGTTCTGATAGTTCTGATGTAGTAGTTCTGATGTAGTAGTTCCGATAGTTCTGATGTAGTAGTTCTGATGTAGTAGTTCTGATGTAGTAGTTCTGATGTAGTAGTTCTGATAGTTCTGATGTAGTAGTTCTGATAGTTCTGATGTAGTAGTTATGATGCAGTAGTTCTGATGTAGTATTTCTGATGTAGTAGTTCTGATGCAGTAGTTCTGATGCAGTAGTTCTGATGTAGTAGTTCTGATGTAGTAGTTCTGATGTAGTAGTTCTGATGTAGTAGTTCTGATAGTTCTGAAGTAGTAGTTCTGATGTAGTAGTTCTGATGTAGTAGTTCTGATGTAGTAGTTCTGATGTAGTAGTTCTGATAGTTCTGATGTAGTAGTTCTGATAGTTCTGATGTAGTAGTTCTGATAGTTCTGATGCAGTAGTTCTGATGTAGTAGTTCTGATGTAGTAGTTATGATGCAGTAGTTCCGATAGTTCTGATATAGTAGTTCTGATGTAGTAGTTCTGATGTAGTAGTTCTGATAGTTCTGATGCAGTAGTTCTGATGCAGTAGTTCTGATGTAGTAGTTCTGATGTAGTAGTTCTGATGTAGTAGTTCCGATAGTTCTGATGTAGTAGTTCTGATGTAGTAGTTCTGATGTAGTAATTCTGATGTAGTAGTTCTGATAGTTCTGATGTAGTAGTTCTGATAGTTCTGATGTAGTAGTTATGATGCAGTAGTTCTGATAGTTCTGATGCAGTAGTTCTGATGTAGTAGTTCTGATGTAGTAGTTCTGATAGTTCTGAAGTAGTAGTTATGATGCAGTAGTTCTGATGCAGTAGTTCTGATAGTTCTGATGCAGTAGTTCTGATGTAGTAGTTCTGATGTAGTAGTTCTGATAGTTCTGATAGTTCTGATGTAGTAGTTCTGATAGTTCTGATGTAGTAGTTCTGATGTAGTAGTTCTGATGTAGTAGTTCTGATAGTTCTGAAGTAGTAGTTATGATGCAGTAGTTCTGATAGTTCTGGTGCAGTAGTTCTGATGTAGTAGTTCTGATGTAGTAGTTCTGATGTAGTAGTTCTGATAGTTCTGATGTAGTAGTTCTGATAGTTCTGATGTAGTAGTTCTGATGTAGTAGTTCTGATGCAGTAGTTCCGATAGTTCTGATAGTTCTGATGTAGTAGTTCTGATAGTTCTGATGTAGTAGTTCTGATAGTTCTGATGTAGTAGTTATGATGCAGTAGTTCTGATGCAGTAGTTCTGATAGTTCTGATGCAGTAGTTCTGATGTAGTAGTTCTGATGTAGTAGTTCTGATAGTTCTGAAGTAGTAGTTATGATGCAGTAGTTCTGATGCAGTAGTTCTGATAGTTCTGATGCAGTAGTTCTGATGTAGTAGTTCTGATGTAGTAGTTCTGATAGTTCTGATAGTTCTGATGTAGTAGTTCTGATAGTTCTGATGTAGTAGTTCTGATGTATTAGTTCTGATAGTTCTGAAGTAGTAGTTATGATGCAGTAGTTCTGATAGTTCTGGTGCAGTAGTTCTGATGTAGTAGTTCTGATGTAGTAGTTCTGATGTAGTAGTTCTGATAGTTCTGATGTAGTAGTTCTGATAGTTCTGATGTAGTAGTTCTGATGTAGTAGTTCTGATGCAGTAGTTCCGATAGTTCTGATGTAGTAGTTCTGATGTAGTAGTTCTGATAGTTCTGATGCAGTAGTTCTGATAGTTCTGATGTAGTAGTTCTGATAGTTCTGATGTAGTAGTTCTGATGTAGTAGTTCTGATGTAGTAGTTCCGATAGTTCTGATGTAGTAGTTCTGATGTAGTAGTTCTGATGTAGTAGTTCTGATGTAGTAGTTCTGATGTAGTAGTTCTGATAGTTCTGATGTAGTAGTTCTGATAGTTCTGATGTAGTAGTTCTGATATAGTAGTTCTGATAGTTATGATGTAGTAGTTCTGATGTAGTAGTTCTGATGTAGTAGTTCTGATAGTTCTGATGCAGTAGTTCTGATAGTTCTGATGTAGTAGTTCTGATAGTTCTGATGTAGTAGTTCTGATGTAGTAGTTCCGATAGTTCTGATGTAGTAGTTCCGATAGTTCTGATGTAGTAGTTCTGATGTAGTAGTTCTGATGTAGTAGTTCTGATGTAGTAGTTCTGATGTAGTAGTTCTGATAGTTCTGAAGTAGTAGTTATGATGCAGTAGTTCTGATAGTTCTGGTGCAGTAGTTCTGATGTAGTAGTTCTGATGTAGTAGTTCTGATGTAGTAGTTCTGATGTAGTAGTTCTGATAGTTCTGATGTAGTAGTTCTGATGTAGTAGTTCTGATGCAGTAGTTCCGATAGTTCTGATGTAGTAGTTCTGATGTAGTAGTTCTGATAGTTCTGATGCAGTAGTTCTGATAGTTCTGATGTAGTAGTTCTGATAGTTCTGATGCAGTAGTTCTGATAGTTCTGATGTAGTAGTTCTGATAGTTCTGATGTAGTAGTTCTGATGTAGTAGTTCCGATAGTTCTGATGTAGTAGTTCTGATGTAGTAGTTCTGATGTAGTAGTTCTGATGTAGTAGTTCTGATAGTTCTGATGTAGTAGTTCTGATAGTTCTGATGTAGTAGTTATGATGCAGTAGTTCTGATGTAGTATTTCTGATGTAGTAGTTCTGATGCAGTAGTTCTGATGCAGTAGTTCTGATGTAGTAGTTCTGATGTAGTAGTTCTGATGTAGTAGTTCTGATGTAGTAGTTCTGATAGTTCTGAAGTAGTAGTTCTGATGTAGTAGTTCTGATGTAGTAGTTCTGATGTAGTAGTTCTGATGTAGTAGTTCTGATAGTTCTGATGTAGTAGTTCTGATAGTTCTGATGTAGTAGTTCTGATAGTTCTGATGCAGTAGTTCTGATGTAGTAGTTCTGATGTAGTAGTTATGATGCAGTAGTTCCGATAGTTCTGATATAGTAGTTCTGATGTAGTAGTTCTGATGTAGTAGTTCTGATAGTTCTGATGCAGTAGTTCTGATGCAGTAGTTCTGATGTAGTAGTTCTGATGTAGTAGTTCTGATGTAGTAGTTCCGATAGTTCTGATGTAGTAGTTCTGATGTAGTAGTTCTGATGTAGTAATTCTGATGTAGTAGTTCTGATAGTTCTGATGTAGTAGTTCTGATAGTTATGATGTAGTAGTTATGATGCAGTAGTTCTGATAGTTCTGATGCAGTAGTTCTGATGTAGTAGTTCTGATGTAGTAGTTCTGATAGTTCTGAAGTAGTAGTTATGATGCAGTAGTTCTGATGCAGTAGTTCTGATAGTTCTGATGCAGTAGTTCTGATGTAGTAGTTCTGATGTAGTAGTTCTGATAGTTCTGATAGTTCTGATGTAGTAGTTCTGATAGTTCTGATGTAGTAGTTCTGATGTAGTAGTTCTGATGTAGTAGTTCTGATAGTTCTGAAGTAGTAGTTATGATGCAGTAGTTCTGATAGTTCTGGTGCAGTAGTTCTGATGTAGTAGTTCTGATGTAGTAGTTCTGATGTAGTAGTTCTGATGTAGTAGTTCTGATAGTTCTGATGCAGTAGTTCTGATAGTTCTGATGTAGTAGTTCTGATAGTTCTGATGTAGTAGTTCTGATGTAGTAGTTCCGATAGTTCTGATGTAGTAGTTCCGATAGTTCTGATGTAGTAGTTCTGATGTAGTAGTTCTGATGTAGTAGTTCTGATGTAGTAGTTCTGATGTAGTAGTTCTGATAGTTCTGAAGTAGTAGTTATGATGCAGTAGTTCTGATAGTTCTGGTGCAGTAGTTCTGATGTAGTAGTTCTGATGTAGTAGTTCTGATGTAGTAGTTCTGATGTAGTAGTTCTGATAGTTCTGATGTAGTAGTTCTGATGTAGTAGTTCTGATGCAGTAGTTCCGATAGTTCTGATGTAGTAGTTCTGATGTAGTAGTTCTGATAGTTCTGATGCAGTAGTTCTGATAGTTCTGATGTAGTAGTTCTGATAGTTCTGATGCAGTAGTTCTGATAGTTCTGATGTAGTAGTTCTGATAGTTCTGATGTAGTAGTTCTGATGTAGTAGTTCCGATAGTTCTGATGTAGTAGTTCTGATGTAGTAGTTCTGATGTAGTAGTTCTGATGTAGTAGTTCTGATAGTTCTGATGTAGTAGTTCTGATAGTTCTGATGTAGTAGTTATGATGCAGTAGTTCTGATGTAGTATTTCTGATGTAGTAGTTCTGATGCAGTAGTTCTGATGCAGTAGTTCTGATGTAGTAGTTCTGATGTAGTAGTTCTGATGTAGTAGTTCTGATGTAGTAGTTCTGATAGTTCTGAAGTAGTAGTTCTGATGTAGTAGTTCTGATGTAGTAGTTCTGATGTAGTAGTTCTGATGTAGTAGTTCTGATAGTTCTGATGTAGTAGTTCTGATAGTTCTGATGTAGTAGTTCTGATAGTTCTGATGCAGTAGTTCTGATGTAGTAGTTCTGATGTAGTAGTTATGATGCAGTAGTTCCGATAGTTCTGATATAGTAGTTCTGATGTAGTAGTTCTGATGTAGTAGTTCTGATAGTTCTGATGCAGTAGTTCTGATGCAGTAGTTCTGATGTAGTAGTTCTGATGTAGTAGTTCTGATGTAGTAGTTCCGATAGTTCTGATGTAGTAGTTCTGATGTAGTAGTTCTGATGTAGTAATTCTGATGTAGTAGTTCTGATAGTTCTGATGTAGTAGTTCTGATAGTTATGATGTAGTAGTTATGATGCAGTAGTTCTGATAGTTCTGATGCAGTAGTTCTGATGTAGTAGTTCTGATGTAGTAGTTCTGATAGTTCTGAAGTAGTAGTTATGATGCAGTAGTTCTGATGCAGTAGTTCTGATAGTTCTGATGCAGTAGTTCTGATGTAGTAGTTCTGATGTAGTAGTTCTGATAGTTCTGATAGTTCTGATGTAGTAGTTCTGATAGTTCTGATGTAGTAGTTCTGATGTAGTAGTTCTGATGTAGTAGTTCTGATAGTTCTGAAGTAGTAGTTATGATGCAGTAGTTCTGATAGTTCTGGTGCAGTAGTTCTGATGTAGTAGTTCTGATGTAGTAGTTCTGATGTAGTAGTTCTGATAGTTCTGATGTAGTAGTTCTGATAGTTCTGATGTAGTAGTTCTGATGTAGTAGTTCTGATGCAGTAGTTCCGATAGTTCTGATAGTTCTGATGTAGTAGTTCTGATAGTTCTGATGTAGTAGTTCTGATAGTTCTGATGTAGTAGTTATGATGCAGTAGTTCTGATGCAGTAGTTCTGATAGTTCTGATGCAGTAGTTCTGATGTAGTAGTTCTGATGTAGTAGTTCTGATAGTTCTGAAGTAGTAGTTATGATGCAGTAGTTCTGATGCAGTAGTTCTGATAGTTCTGATGCAGTAGTTCTGATGTAGTAGTTCTGATGTAGTAGTTCTGATAGTTCTGATAGTTCTGATGTAGTAGTTCTGATAGTTCTGATGTAGTAGTTCTGATGTATTAGTTCTGATAGTTCTGAAGTAGTAGTTATGATGCAGTAGTTCTGATAGTTCTGGTGCAGTAGTTCTGATGTAGTAGTTCTGATGTAGTAGTTCTGATGTAGTAGTTCTGATAGTTCTGATGTAGTAGTTCTGATAGTTCTGATGTAGTAGTTCTGATGTAGTAGTTCTGATGCAGTAGTTCCGATAGTTCTGATGTAGTAGTTCTGATGTAGTAGTTCTGATAGTTCTGATGCAGTAGTTCTGATAGTTCTGATGTAGTAGTTCTGATAGTTCTGATGTAGTAGTTCTGATGTAGTAGTTCTGATGTAGTAGTTCCGATAGTTCTGATGTAGTAGTTCTGATGTAGTAGTTCTGATGTAGTAGTTCTGATGTAGTAGTTCTGATGTAGTAGTTCTGATAGTTCTGATGTAGTAGTTCTGATAGTTCTGATGTAGTAGTTCTGATATAGTAGTTCTGATAGTTATGATGTAGTAGTTCTGATGTAGTAGTTCTGATGTAGTAGTTCTGATAGTTCTGATGCAGTAGTTCTGATAGTTCTGATGTAGTAGTTCTGATAGTTCTGATGTAGTAGTTCTGATGTAGTAGTTCCGATAGTTCTGATGTAGTAGTTCCGATAGTTCTGATGTAGTAGTTCTGATGTAGTAGTTCTGATGTAGTAGTTCTGATGTAGTAGTTCTGATGTAGTAGTTCTGATAGTTCTGAAGTAGTAGTTATGATGCAGTAGTTCTGATAGTTCTGGTGCAGTAGTTCTGATGTAGTAGTTCTGATGTAGTAGTTCTGATGTAGTAGTTCTGATGTAGTAGTTCTGATAGTTCTGATGTAGTAGTTCTGATGTAGTAGTTCTGATGCAGTAGTTCCGATAGTTCTGATGTAGTAGTTCTGATGTAGTAGTTCTGATAGTTCTGATGCAGTAGTTCTGATAGTTCTGATGTAGTAGTTCTGATAGTTCTGATGTAGTAGTTCTGATGTAGTAGTTCTGATGTAGTAGTTCCGATAGTTCTGATGTAGTAGTTCTGATGTAGTAGTTCTGATGTAGTAGTTCTGATGTAGTAGTTCTGATGTAGTAGTTCTGATAGTTCTGATGTAGTAGTTCTGATAGTTCTGATGTAGTAGTTCTGATATAGTAGTTCTGATAGTTATGATGTAGTAGTTCTGATGTAGTAGTTCTGATGTAGTAGTTCTGATAGTTCTGATGCAGTAGTTCTGATAGTTCTGATGTAGTAGTTCTGATAGTTCTGATGTAGTAGTTCTGATGTAGTAGTTCCGATAGTTCTGATGTAGTAGTTCCGATAGTTCTGATGTAGTAGTTCTGATGTAGTAGTTCTGATGTAGTAGTTCTGATATAGTAGTTCTGATGTAGTAGTTCTGATAGTTCTGATGTAGTAGTTCTGATGTAGTAGTTCTGATAGTTCTGATGTAGTAGTTCTGATAGTTCTGATGTAGTAGTTCTGATGTAGTAGTTCTGATGCAGTAGTTCTGATGTAGTAGTTCTGATGTAGTAGTTCTGATGTAGTAGTTCTGATGTAGTAGTTCTGATAGTTCTGATGCAGTAGTTCTGATAGTTCTGATGTAGTAGTTCTGATAGTTCTGATGTAGTAGTTCTGATGTAGTAGTTCCGATAGTTCTGATGTAGTAGTTCTGATGTAGTAGTTCTGATGTAGTAGTTCTGATGTAGTAGTTCTGATGTAGTAGTTCTGATAGTTCTGATGTAGTAGTTCTGATAGTTCTGATGTAGTAGTTCTGATATAGTAGTTCTGATAGTTCTGAAGTAGTAGTTATGATGCAGTAGTTCTGATGCAGTAGTTCTGATAGTTCTGATGCAGTAGTTCTGATGTAGTAGTTCTGATGTAGTAGTTCTGATAGTTCTGATGTAGTAGTTCTGATAGTTCTGATGTAGTAGTTCTGATGTAGTAGTTCTGATAGTTCTGATGTTGTAGTTCTGATGTAGTAGTTCTGATGTAGTAGTTCTGATAGTTCTGATGTAGTAGTTCTGATAGTTCTGATGTAGTAGTTCTGATGTAGTAGTTCTGATGCAGTAGTTCTGATGTAGTAGTTCTGATGTAGTAGTTCTGATGTAGTAGTTCTGATAGTTCTGATGTAGTAGTTCCGATAGTTCTGAAGTAGTAGTTCTGATGTAATAGTTCTGATGCAGTAGTTATGATGCAGTAGTTATGATGCAGTAGTTCTGATGCAGTAGTTCTGATGCAGTAGTTCTGATGTAATAGTTCTGATGCAGTAGTTTTGATGCAGTAGTTCTGATGTAGTAGTTCTGATGTAGTAGTTCTGATAGTTCTGATGCAGTAGTTCTGATAGTTCTGATGTAGTAGTTCTGATAGTTCTGATGTAGTAGTTCTGATGTAGTAGTTCCGATAGTTCTGATGTAGTAGTTCTGATGTAGTAGTTCTGATGTAGTAGTTCTGATGTAGTAGTTCTGATAGTTCTGATGTAGTAGTTCTGATAGTTCTGATGTAGTAGTTATGATGCAGTAGTTCTGATGTAGTATTTCTGATGTAGTAGTTCTGATGCAGTAGTTCTGATGCAGTAGTTCTGATGTAGTAGTTCTGATGTAGTAGTTCTGATGTAGTAGTTCTGATGTAGTAGTTCTGATAGTTCTGAAGTAGTAGTTCTGATGTAGTAGTTCTGATGTAGTAGTTCTGATGTAGTAGTTCTGATGTAGTAGTTCTGATAGTTCTGATGTAGTAGTTCTGATAGTTCTGATGTAGTAGTTCTGATAGTTCTGATGCAGTAGTTCTGATGTAGTAGTTCTGATGTAGTAGTTATGATGCAGTAGTTCCGATAGTTCTGATATAGTAGTTCTGATGTAGTAGTTCTGATGTAGTAGTTCTGATAGTTCTGATGCAGTAGTTCTGATGCAGTAGTTCTGATGTAGTAGTTCTGATGTAGTAGTTCTGATGTAGTAGTTCCGATAGTTCTGATGTAGTAGTTCTGATGTAGTAGTTCTGATGTAGTAATTCTGATGTAGTAGTTCTGATAGTTCTGATGTAGTAGTTCTGATAGTTCTGATGTAGTAGTTATGATGCAGTAGTTCTGATAGTTCTGATGCAGTAGTTCTGATGTAGTAGTTCTGATAGTTCTGAAGTAGTAGTTATGATGCAGTAGTTCTGATGCAGTAGTTCTGATAGTTCTGATGCAGTAGTTCTGATGTAGTAGTTCTGATGTAGTAGTTCTGATAGTTCTGATAGTTCTGATGTAGTAGTTCTGATAGTTCTGATGTAGTAGTTCTGATGTAGTAGTTCTGATGTAGTAGTTCTGATAGTTCTGAAGTAGTAGTTATGATGCAGTAGTTCTGATAGTTCTGGTGCAGTAGTTCTGATGTAGTAGTTCTGATGTAGTAGTTCTGATGTAGTAGTTCTGATAGTTCTGATGTAGTAGTTCTGATAGTTCTGATGTAGTAGTTCTGATGTAGTAGTTCTGATGCAGTAGTTCCGATAGTTCTGATAGTTCTGATGTAGTAGTTCTGATAGTTCTGATGTAGTAGTTCTGATAGTTCTGATGTAGTAGTTATGATGCAGTAGTTCTGATGCAGTAGTTCTGATAGTTCTGATGCAGTAGTTCTGATGTAGTAGTTCTGATGTAGTAGTTCTGATAGTTCTGAAGTAGTAGTTATGATGCAGTAGTTCTGATGCAGTAGTTCTGATAGTTCTGATGCAGTAGTTCTGATGTAGTAGTTCTGATGTAGTAGTTCTGATAGTTCTGATAGTTCTGATGTAGTAGTTCTGATAGTTCTGATGTAGTAGTTCTGATGTATTAGTTCTGATAGTTCTGAAGTAGTAGTTATGATGCAGTAGTTCTGATAGTTCTGGTGCAGTAGTTCTGATGTAGTAGTTCTGATGTAGTAGTTCTGATGTAGTAGTTCTGATAGTTCTGATGTAGTAGTTCTGATAGTTCTGATGTAGTAGTTCTGATGTAGTAGTTCTGATGCAGTAGTTCCGATAGTTCTGGTGCAGTAGTTCTGATGTAGTAGTTCTGATGTAGTAGTTCTGATGTAGTAGTTCTGATAGTTCTGATGCAGTAGTTCTGATAGTTCTGATGTAGTAGTTCTGATAGTTCTGATGTAGTAGTTCTGATGTAGTAGTTCTGATGTAGTAGTTCCGATAGTTCTGATGTAGTAGTTCTGATGTAGTAGTTCTGATGTAGTAGTTCTGATGTAGTAGTTCTGATGTAGTAGTTCTGATAGTTCTGATGTAGTAGTTCTGATAGTTCTGATGTAGTAGTTCTGATATAGTAGTTCTGATAGTTATGATGTAGTAGTTCTGATGTAGTAGTTCTGATGTAGTAGTTCTGATGTAGTAGTTCTGATGTAGTAGTTCTGATAGTTCTGATGCAGTAGTTCTGATAGTTCTGATGTAGTAGTTCTGATAGTTCTGATGTAGTAGTTCTGATGTAGTAGTTCCGATAGTTCTGATGTAGTAGTTCCGATAGTTCTGATGTAGTAGTTCTGATGTAGTAGTTCTGATATAGTAGTTCTGATGTAGTAGTTCTGATAGTTCTGATGTAGTAGTTCTGATGTAGTAGTTCTGATGTAGTAGTTCTGATAGTTCTGATGTAGTAGTTCTGATAGTTCTGATGTAGTAGTTCTGATGTAGTAGTTCTGATGCAGTAGTTCTGATGTAGTAGTTCTGATGTAGTAGTTCTGATGTAGTAGTTCTGATGTAGTAGTTCTGATAGTTCTGATGTAGTAGTTCTGATGTAGTAGTTCCGATAGTTCTGATGTAGTAGTTCTGATGTAGTAGTTCTGATGTAGTAGTTCTGATAGTTCTGATGTAGTAGTTCTGATAGTTCTGATGTAGTAGTTCTGATATAGTAGTTCTGATAGTTCTGAAGTAGTAGTTATGATGCAGTAGTTCTGATGCAGTAGTTCTGATAGTTCTGATGCAGTAGTTCTGATGTAGTAGTTCTGATGTAGTAGTTCTGATAGTTCTGATGCAGTAGTTCTGATAGTTCTGATGTAGTAGTTCTGATAGTTCTGATGTAGTAGTTCTGATGTAGTAGTTCCGATAGTTCTGATGTAGTAGTTCTGATGTAGTAGTTCTGATGTAGTAGTTCTGATAGTTCTGATGTAGTAGTTCTGATAGTTCTGATGTAGTAGTTCTGATATAGTAGTTCTGATAGTTCTGAAGTAGTAGTTATGATGCAGTAGTTCTGATGCAGTAGTTCTGATAGTTCTGATGCAGTAGTTCTGATGTAGTAGTTCTGATGTAGTAGTTCTGATAGTTCTGATGTAGTAGTTCTGATAGTTCTGATGTAGTAGTTCTGATGTAGTAGTTCTGATAGTTCTGATGTTGTAGTTCTGATGTAGTAGTTCTGATAGTTCTGATGTAGTAGTTCTGATAGTTCTGATGTAGTAGTTCTGATGTAGTAGTTCTGATGCAGTAGTTCTGATGTAGTAGTTCTGATGTAGTAGTTCTGATGTAGTAGTTCTGATAGTTCTGATGTAGTAGTTCTGATAGTTCTGATGTAGTAGTTCTGATAGTTCTGAAGTAGTAGTTATGATGCAGTAGTTCTGATGCAGTAGTTCTGATAGTTCTGATGCAGTAGTTCTGATGTAGTAGTTCTGATGTAGTAGTTCTGATAGTTCTGATGTAGTAGTTCTGATAGTTCTGAATTAGTAGTTCTGATGTAGTAGTTCTGATAGTTCTGATGTAGTAGTTCTGATGTAGTAGTTCTGATGTAGTAGTTCTGATGTAGTAGTTCTGATAGTTCTGATGTAGTAGTTCTGATGTAGTAGTTCTGATAGTTCTGATGTAGTAGTTCTGATAGTTCTGATGTAGTAGTTCTGATAGTTCTGATGTAGTAGTTCTGATGTAGTAGTTCTGATGCAGTAGTTCTGATGTAGTAGTTCTGATGTAGTAGTTCTGATAGTTCTGATGTAGTAGTTCTGATAGTTCTGATGTAGTAGTTCTGATATAGTAGTTCTGATAGTTCTGAAGTAGTAGTTATGATGCAGTAGTTCTGATGCAGTAGTTCTGATAGTTCTGATGCAGTAGTTCTGATGTAGTAGTTCTGATGTAGTAGTTCTGATAGTTCTGATGTAGTAGTTCTGATAGTTCTGATGTAGTAGTTCTGATGTAGTAGTTCTGATAGTTCTGATGTAGTAGTTCTGATGTAGTAGTTCTGAAGTAGTAGTTCTGATAGTTCTGATGTAGTAGTTCTGATAGTTCTGATGTAGTAGTTCCGATAGTTCTGAAGTAGTAGTTCTGATGTAATAGTTCTGATGCAGTAGTTATGATGCAGTAGTTATGATGCAGTAGTTCTGATGCAGTAGTTCTGATGCAGTAGTTCTGATGTAATAGTTCTGATGCAGTAGTTTTGATGCAGTAGTTCTGATGTAGTAGTTCTGATGCAGTAGTTCTGATGCAGTAGTTCTGATGTAGTAGTTCTGATATAGTAGTTCTGATGCAGTAGTTCTGATGCAGTAGTTCTGATGTAGTAGTTCTGATGTAGTAGTTCTGATGTAGTAGTTCTGATAGTTCTGATGTAGTAGTTCTGATAGTTCTGATGTAGTAGTTATGATGCAGTAGTTCTGATGTAGTATTTCTGATGTAGTAGTTCTGATGCAGTAGTTCTGATGCAGTAGTTCTGATGTAGTAGTTCTGATGTAGTAGTTCTGATGTAGTAGTTCTGATAGTTCTGAAGTAGTAGTTATGATGCAGTAGTTCTGATAGTTCTGATGCAGTAGTTCTGATGTAGTAGTTCTGATGTAGTAGTTCTGATGTAGTAGTTCTGATGTAGTAGTTCTGATAGTTCTGATGTAGTAGTTCTGATAGTTCTGATGTAGTAGTTCTGATGTAGTAGTTCTGATGTAGTAGTTATGATGCAGTAGTTCCGATAGTTCTGATGTAGTAGTTCTGATGTAGTAGTTCTGATGTAGTAGTTCTGATGTAGTAGTTCTGATAGTTCTGATGCAGTAGTTCTGATAGTTCTGATGTAGTAGTTCTGATAGTTCTGATGTAGTAGTTCTGATGTAGTAGTTCTGATGTAGTAGTTCCGATAGTTCTGATGCAGTAGTTCTGATGTAGTAGTTCTGATGTAGTAATTCTGATGTAGTAGTTCTGATAGTTCTGATGTAGTAGTTCTGATAGTTCTGATGTAGTAGTTATGATGCAGTAGTTCTGATGCAGTAGTTCTGATAGTTCTGATGCAGTAGTTCTGATGTAGTAGTTCTGATGTAGTAGTTCTGATAGTTCTGAAGTAGTAGTTATGATGCAGTAGTTCTGATGCAGTAGTTCTGATAGTTCTGATGCAGTAGTTCTGATGTAGTAGTTCTGATGTAGTAGTTCTGATAGTTCTGATAGTTCTGATGTAGTAGTTCTGATAGTTCTGATGTAGTAGTTCTGATGTAGTAGTTCTGATGTAGTAGTTCTGATAGTTCTGAAGTAGTAGTTATGATGCAGTAGTTCTGATAGTTCTGGTGCAGTAGTTCTGATGTAGTAGTTCTGATGTAGTAGTTCTGATGTAGTAGTTCTGATAGTTCTGATGTAGTAGTTCTGATAGTTCTGATGTAGTAGTTCTGATGTAGTAGTTCTGATGCAGTAGTTCCGATAGTTCTGATGTAGTAGTTCTGATGTAGTAGTTCTGATAGTTCTGATGCAGTAGTTCTGATAGTTCTGATGTAGTAGTTCTGATAGTTCTGATGTAGTAGTTCTGATGTAGTAGTTCTGATGTAGTAGTTCCGATAGTTCTGATGTAGTAGTTCTGATGTAGTAGTTCTGATGTAGTAGTTCTGATGTAGTAGTTCTGATGTAGTAGTTCTGATAGTTCTGATGTAGTAGTTCTGATAGTTCTGATGTAGTAGTTCTGATATAGTAGTTCTGATAGTTATGATGTAGTAGTTCTGATGTAGTAGTTCTGATGTAGTAGTTCTGATGTAGTAGTTCTGATGTAGTAGTTCTGATAGTTCTGATGCAGTAGTTCTGATAGTTCTGATGTAGTAGTTCTGATAGTTCTGATGTAGTAGTTCTGATGTAGTAGTTCCGATAGTTCTGATGTAGTAGTTCTGATGTAGTAGTTCTGATGTAGTAGTTCTGATGTAGTAGTTCTGATAGTTCTGATGTAGTAGTTCTGATGTAGTAGTTCTGATAGTTCTGATGTAGTAGTTCTGATAGTTCTGATGTAGTAGTTCTGATGTAGTAGTTCTGATGCAGTAGTTCTGATGTAGTAGTTCTGATGTAGTAGTTCTGATGTAGTAGTTCTGATAGTTCTGATGTAGTAGTTCTGATAGTTCTGAAGTAGTAGTTATGATGCAGTAGTTCTGATAGTTCTGATGCAGTAGTTCTGATGTAGTAGTTCTGATGTAGTAGTTCTGATAGTTCTGATGTAGTAGTTCTGATGTAGTAGTTCTGATAGTTCTGATGTAGTAGTTCTGATGTAGTAGTTCTGATGTAGTAGTTCTGATAGTTCTGATGTAGTAGTTCTGATAGTTCTGATGTAGTAGTTCCGATAGTTCTGAAGTAGTAGTTCTGATGTAATAGTTCTGATGCAGTAGTTATGATGCAGTAGTTATGATGCAGTAGTTCTGATGCAGTAGTTCTGATGCAGTAGTTCTGATGTAATAGTTCTGATGCAGTAGTTTTGATGCAGTAGTTCTGATGTAGTAGTTCTGATGCAGTAGTTCTGATGCAGTAGTTCTGATGTAGTAGTTCTGATATAGTAGTTCTGATGCAGTAGTTCTGATGCAGTAGTTCTGATGTAGTAGTTCTGATGTAGTAGTTCTGATGTAGTAGTTCTGATAGTTCTGATGCAGTAGTTCTGATGTAGTAGTTCTGATGCAGTATTTCTGATGTAGTAGTTCTGATATAGTAGTTCTGATGTAGTAGTTCTGATATAGTAGTTCCGATGTAGTAGTTCTGATAGTTCTGATGCAGTAGTTCTGATAGTTCTGATGTAGTAGTTCTGATAGTTCTGATGTAGTAGTTCTGATGTAGTAGTTCTGATGTAGTAGTTCCGATAGTTCTGATGTAGTAGTTCTGATGTAGTAGTTCTGATGTAGTAGTTCTGATGTAGTAGTTCTGATGTAGTAGTTCTGATAGTTCTGATGTAGTAGTTCTGATAGTTCTGATGTAGTAGTTCTGATATAGTAGTTCTGATAGTTATGATGTAGTAGTTCTGATGTAGTAGTTCTGATGTAGTAGTTCTGATAGTTCTGATGCAGTAGTTCTGATAGTTCTGATGTAGTAGTTCTGATAGTTCTGATGTAGTAGTTCCGATGTAGTAGTTCCGATAGTTCTGATGTAGTAGTTCCGATAGTTCTGATGTAGTAGTTCTGATGTAGTAGTTCTGATGTAGTAGTTCTGATGTAGTAGTTCTGATAGTTCTGATGTAGTAGTTCTGATGTAGTAGTTCTGATAGTTCTGATGTAGTAGTTCTGATAGTTCTGATGTAGTAGTTCTGATAGTTCTGATGTAGTAGTTCTGATGTAGTAGTTCTGATGCAGTAGTTCTGATGTAGTAGTTCTGATGTAGTAGTTCTGATAGTTCTGATGTAGTAGTTCTGATAGTTCTGATGTAGTAGTTCTGATATAGTAGTTCTGATAGTTCTGAAGTAGTAGTTATGATGCAGTAGTTCTGATGCAGTAGTTCTGATAGTTCTGATGCAGTAGTTCTGATGTAGTAGTTCTGATGTAGTAGTTCTGATAGTTCTGATGTAGTAGTTCTGATAGTTCTGATGTAGTAGTTCTGATGTAGTAGTTCTGATAGTTCTGATGTAGTAGTTCTGATGTAGTAGTTCTGAAGTAGTAGTTCTGATAGTTCTGATGTAGTAGTTCTGATAGTTCTGATGTAGTAGTTCCGATAGTTCTGAAGTAGTAGTTCTGATGTAATAGTTCTGATGCAGTAGTTATGATGCAGTAGTTATGATGCAGTAGTTCTGATGCAGTAGTTCTGATGCAGTAGTTCTGATGTAATAGTTCTGATGCAGTAGTTTTGATGCAGTAGTTCTGATGTAGTAGTTCTGATGCAGTAGTTCTGATGCAGTAGTTCTGATGTAGTAGTTCTGATATAGTAGTTCTGATGCAGTAGTTCTGATGCAGTAGTTCTGATGTAGTA
>NC_092104.1:4133846-4250693 GCF_045679555.1 Salvelinus alpinus | reverse complement strand
AGTTCTGATGTAGTAGTTCTGATGTAGTAGTTCTGATAGTTCTGATGTAGTAGTTCTGATAGTTCTGATGTAGTAGTTATGATGCAGTAGTTCTGATGTAGTATTTCTGATGTAGTAGTTCTGATGCAGTAGTTCTGATGCAGTAGTTCTGATGTAGTAGTTCTGATGTAGTAGTTCTGATGTAGTAGTTCTGATGTAGTAGTTCTGATAGTTCTGAAGTAGTAGTTATGATGCAGTAGTTCTGATAGTTCTGATGCAGTAGTTCTGATGTAGTAGTTCTGATGTAGTAGTTCTGATGTAGTAGTTCTGATGTAGTAGTTCTGATAGTTCTGATGTAGTAGTTCTGATAGTTCTGATGTAGTAGTTCTGATGTAGTAGTTCTGATGTAGTAGTTATGATGCAGTAGTTCCGATAGTTCTGATGTAGTAGTTCTGATGTAGTAGTTCTGATGTAGTAGTTCTGATGTAGTAGTTCTGATAGTTCTGATGCAGTAGTTCTGATAGTTCTGATGTAGTAGTTCTGATAGTTCTGATGTAGTAGTTCTGATGTAGTAGTTCTGATGTAGTAGTTCCGATAGTTCTGATGTAGTAGTTCTGATGTAGTAGTTCTGATGTAGTAATTCTGATGTAGTAGTTCTGATAGTTCTGATGTAGTAGTTCTGATAGTTCTGATGTAGTAGTTATGATGCAGTAGTTCTGATGCAGTAGTTCTGATAGTTCTGATGCAGTAGTTCTGATGTAGTAGTTCTGATGTAGTAGTTCTGATAGTTCTGAAGTAGTAGTTATGATGCAGTAGTTCTGATGCAGTAGTTCTGATAGTTCTGATGCAGTAGTTCTGATAGTTCTGATGCAGTAGTTCTGATGTAGTAGTTCTGATGTAGTAGTTCTGATAGTTCTGATAGTTCTGATGTAGTAGTTCTGATAGTTCTGATGTAGTAGTTCTGATGTAGTAGTTCTGATAGTTCTGATATGAAGTAGTAGTTATGATGCAGTAGTTCTGATAGTTCTGGTGCAGTAGTTCTGATGTAGTAGTTCTGATGTAGTAGTTCTGATGTAGTAGTTCTGATAGTTCTGATGTAGTAGTTCTGATAGTTCTGATGTAGTAGTTCTGATGTAGTAGTTCTGATGCAGTAGTTCCGATAGTTCTGATGTAGTAGTTCTGATGTAGTAGTTCTGATAGTTCTGATGCAGTAGTTCTGATAGTTCTGATGTAGTAGTTCTGATAGTTCTGATGTAGTAGTTCTGATGTAGTAGTTCTGATGTAGTAGTTCCGATAGTTCTGATGTAGTAGTTCTGATGTAGTAGTTCTGATGTAGTAGTTCTGATGTAGTAGTTCTGATGTAGTAGTTCTGATAGTTCTGATGTAGTAGTTCTGATAGTTCTGATGTAGTAGTTCTGATATAGTAGTTCTGATAGTTATGATGTAGTAGTTCTGATGTAGTAGTTCTGATGTAGTAGTTCTGATGTAGTAGTTCTGATGTAGTAGTTCTGATAGTTCTGATGCAGTAGTTCTGATAGTTCTGATGTAGTAGTTCTGATAGTTCTGATGTAGTAGTTCTGATGTAGTAGTTCCGATAGTTCTGATGTAGTAGTTCTGATGTAGTAGTTCTGATGTAGTAGTTCTGATGTAGTAGTTCTGATAGTTCTGATGTAGTAGTTCTGATGTAGTAGTTCTGATAGTTCTGATGTAGTAGTTCTGATAGTTCTGATGTAGTAGTTCTGATGTAGTAGTTCTGATGCAGTAGTTCTGATGTAGTAGTTCTGATGTAGTAGTTCTGATGTAGTAGTTCTGATAGTTCTGATGTAGTAGTTCTGATAGTTCTGAAGTAGTAGTTATGATGCAGTAGTTCTGATAGTTCTGATGCAGTAGTTCTGATGTAGTAGTTCTGATGTAGTAGTTCTGATAGTTCTGATGTAGTAGTTCTGATGTAGTAGTTCTGATAGTTCTGATGTAGTAGTTCTGATGTAGTAGTTCTGATGTAGTAGTTCTGATAGTTCTGATGTAGTAGTTCTGATAGTTCTGATGTAGTAGTTCCGATAGTTCTGAAGTAGTAGTTCTGATGTAATAGTTCTGATGCAGTAGTTATGATGCAGTAGTTATGATGCAGTAGTTCTGATGCAGTAGTTCTGATGCAGTAGTTCTGATGTAATAGTTCTGATGCAGTAGTTTTGATGCAGTAGTTCTGATGTAGTAGTTCTGATGCAGTAGTTCTGATGCAGTAGTTCTGATGTAGTAGTTCTGATATAGTAGTTCTGATGCAGTAGTTCTGATGCAGTAGTTCTGATGTAGTAGTTCTGATGTAGTAGTTCTGATGTAGTAGTTCTGATAGTTCTGATGCAGTAGTTCTGATGTAGTAGTTCTGATGCAGTATTTCTGATGTAGTAGTTCTGATATAGTAGTTCTGATGTAGTAGTTCTGATATAGTAGTTCCGATGTAGTAGTTCTGATAGTTCTGATGCAGTAGTTCTGATAGTTCTGATGTAGTAGTTCTGATAGTTCTGATGTAGTAGTTCTGATGTAGTAGTTCTGATGTAGTAGTTCCGATAGTTCTGATGTAGTAGTTCTGATGTAGTAGTTCTGATGTAGTAGTTCTGATGTAGTAGTTCTGATGTAGTAGTTCTGATAGTTCTGATGTAGTAGTTCTGATAGTTCTGATGTAGTAGTTCTGATATAGTAGTTCTGATAGTTATGATGTAGTAGTTCTGATGTAGTAGTTCTGATGTAGTAGTTCTGATGTAGTAGTTCTGATGTAGTAGTTCTGATAGTTCTGATGCAGTAGTTCTGATAGTTCTGATGTAGTAGTTCTGATAGTTCTGATGTAGTAGTTCTGATGTAGTAGTTCCGATAGTTCTGATGTAGTAGTTCCGATAGTTCTGATGTAGTAGTTCTGATGTAGTAGTTCTGATGTAGTAGTTCTGATGTAGTAGTTCTGATAGTTCTGATGTAGTAGTTCTGATGTAGTAGTTCTGATAGTTCTGATGTAGTAGTTCTGATAGTTCTGATGTAGTAGTTCTGATAGTTCTGATGTAGTAGTTCTGATGTAGTAGTTCTGATGCAGTAGTTCTGATGTAGTAGTTCTGATGTAGTAGTTCTGATGTAGTAGTTCTGATAGTTCTGATGTAGTAGTTCTGATAGTTCTGATGTAGTAGTTCTGATATAGTAGTTCTGATAGTTCTGAAGTAGTAGTTATGATGCAGTAGTTCTGATGCAGTAGTTCTGATAGTTCTGATGCAGTAGTTCTGATGTAGTAGTTCTGATGTAGTAGTTCTGATAGTTCTGATGTAGTAGTTCTGATAGTTCTGATGTAGTAGTTCTGATGTAGTAGTTCTGATAGTTCTGATGTAGTAGTTCTGATGTAGTAGTTCTGAAGTAGTAGTTCTGATAGTTCTGATGTAGTAGTTCTGATAGTTCTGATGTAGTAGTTCCGATAGTTCTGAAGTAGTAGTTCTGATGTAATAGTTCTGATGCAGTAGTTATGATGCAGTAGTTATGATGCAGTAGTTCTGATGCAGTAGTTCTGATGCAGTAGTTCTGATGTAATAGTTCTGATGCAGTAGTTTTGATGCAGTAGTTCTGATGTAGTAGTTCTGATGCAGTAGTTCTGATGCAGTAGTTCTGATGTAGTAGTTCTGATATAGTAGTTCTGATGCAGTAGTTCTGATGCAGTAGTTCTGATGTAGTAGTTCTGATGTAGTAGTTCTGATGTAGTAGTTCTGATAGTTCTGATGTAGTAGTTCTGATAGTTCTGATGTAGTAGTTATGATGCAGTAGTTCTGATGTAGTATTTCTGATGTAGTAGTTCTGATGCAGTAGTTCTGATGCAGTAGTTCTGATGTAGTAGTTCTGATGTAGTAGTTCTGATGTAGTAGTTCTGATGTAGTAGTTCTGATAGTTCTGAAGTAGTAGTTATGATGCAGTAGTTCTGATAGTTCTGATGCAGTAGTTCTGATGTAGTAGTTCTGATGTAGTAGTTCTGATGTAGTAGTTCTGATAGTTCTGATGTAGTAGTTCTGATAGTTCTGATGTAGTAGTTCTGATGTAGTAGTTCTGATGTAGTAGTTATGATGCAGTAGTTCCGATAGTTCTGATGTAGTAGTTCTGATGTAGTAGTTCTGATGTAGTAGTTCTGATGTAGTAGTTCTGATAGTTCTGATGCAGTAGTTCTGATAGTTCTGATGTAGTAGTTCTGATAGTTCTGATGTAGTAGTTCTGATGTAGTAGTTCTGATGTAGTAGTTCCGATAGTTCTGATGTAGTAGTTCTGATGTAGTAGTTCTGATGTAGTAATTCTGATGTAGTAGTTCTGATAGTTCTGATGTAGTAGTTCTGATAGTTCTGATGTAGTAGTTATGATGCAGTAGTTCTGATGCAGTAGTTCTGATAGTTCTGATGCAGTAGTTCTGATGTAGTAGTTCTGATGTAGTAGTTCTGATAGTTCTGAAGTAGTAGTTATGATGCAGTAGTTCTGATGCAGTAGTTCTGATAGTTCTGATGCAGTAGTTCTGATGTAGTAGTTCTGATGTAGTAGTTCTGATAGTTCTGATAGTTCTGATGTAGTAGTTCTGATAGTTCTGATGTAGTAGTTCTGATGTAGTAGTTCTGATGTAGTAGTTCTGATGTAGTAGTTCTGATAGTTCTGAAGTAGTAGTTATGATGCAGTAGTTCTGATAGTTCTGGTGCAGTAGTTCTGATGTAGTAGTTCTGATGTAGTAGTTCTGATGTAGTAGTTCTGATAGTTCTGATGTAGTAGTTCTGATAGTTCTGATGTAGTAGTTCTGATGTAGTAGTTCTGATGCAGTAGTTCCGATAGTTCTGATGTAGTAGTTCTGATGTAGTAGTTCTGATAGTTCTGATGCAGTAGTTCTGATAGTTCTGATGTAGTAGTTCTGATAGTTCTGATGTAGTAGTTCTGATGTAGTAGTTCTGATGTAGTAGTTCCGATAGTTCTGATGTAGTAGTTCTGATGTAGTAGTTCTGATGTAGTAGTTCTGATGTAGTAGTTCTGATGTAGTAGTTCTGATAGTTCTGATGTAGTAGTTCTGATAGTTCTGATGTAGTAGTTCTGATATAGTAGTTCTGATAGTTATGATGTAGTAGTTCTGATGTAGTAGTTCTGATGTAGTAGTTCTGATGTAGTAGTTCTGATGTAGTAGTTCTGATAGTTCTGATGCAGTAGTTCTGATAGTTCTGATGTAGTAGTTCTGATAGTTCTGATGTAGTAGTTCTGATGTAGTAGTTCCGATAGTTCTGATGTAGTAGTTCTGATGTAGTAGTTCTGATGTAGTAGTTCTGATGTAGTAGTTCTGATAGTTCTGATGTAGTAGTTCTGATGTAGTAGTTCTGATAGTTCTGATGTAGTAGTTCTGATAGTTCTGATGTAGTAGTTCTGATGTAGTAGTTCTGATGCAGTAGTTCTGATGTAGTAGTTCTGATGTAGTAGTTCTGATGTAGTAGTTCTGATAGTTCTGATGTAGTAGTTCTGATAGTTCTGAAGTAGTAGTTATGATGCAGTAGTTCTGATAGTTCTGATGCAGTAGTTCTGATGTAGTAGTTCTGATGTAGTAGTTCTGATAGTTCTGATGTAGTAGTTCTGATGTAGTAGTTCTGATAGTTCTGATGTAGTAGTTCTGATGTAGTAGTTCTGATGTAGTAGTTCTGATAGTTCTGATGTAGTAGTTCTGATAGTTCTGATGTAGTAGTTCCGATAGTTCTGAAGTAGTAGTTCTGATGTAATAGTTCTGATGCAGTAGTTATGATGCAGTAGTTCTGATGCAGTAGTTCTGATGCAGTAGTTCTGATGTAATAGTTCTGATGCAGTAGTTTTGATGCAGTAGTTCTGATGTAGTAGTTCTGATGCAGTAGTTCTGATGCAGTAGTTCTGATGTAGTAGTTCTGATATAGTAGTTCTGATGCAGTAGTTCTGATGCAGTAGTTCTGATGTAGTAGTTCTGATGTAGTAGTTCTGATGTAGTAGTTCTGATAGTTCTGATGCAGTAGTTCTGATGTAGTAGTTCTGATGCAGTATTTCTGATGTAGTAGTTCTGATATAGTAGTTCTGATGTAGTAGTTCTGATATAGTAGTTCCGATGTAGTAGTTCTGATAGTTCTGATGCAGTAGTTCTGATAGTTCTGATGTAGTAGTTCTGATAGTTCTGATGTAGTAGTTCTGATGTAGTAGTTCTGATGTAGTAGTTCCGATAGTTCTGATGTAGTAGTTCTGATGTAGTAGTTCTGATGTAGTAGTTCTGATGTAGTAGTTCTGATGTAGTAGTTCTGATGTAGTAGTTCTGATAGTTCTGATGTAGTAGTTCTGATAGTTCTGATGTAGTAGTTCTGATATAGTAGTTCTGATAGTTATGATGTAGTAGTTCTGATGTAGTAGTTCTGATGTAGTAGTTCTGATGTAGTAGTTCTGATGTAGTAGTTCTGATAGTTCTGATGCAGTAGTTCTGATAGTTCTGATGTAGTAGTTCTGATAGTTCTGATGTAGTAGTTCTGATGTAGTAGTTCCGATAGTTCTGATGTAGTAGTTCCGATAGTTCTGATGTAGTAGTTCTGATGTAGTAGTTCTGATGTAGTAGTTCTGATGTAGTAGTTCTGATAGTTCTGATGTAGTAGTTCTGATGTAGTAGTTCTGATAGTTCTGATGTAGTAGTTCTGATAGTTCTGATGTAGTAGTTCTGATAGTTCTGATGTAGTAGTTCTGATGTAGTAGTTCTGATGCAGTAGTTCTGATGTAGTAGTTCTGATGTAGTAGTTCTGATGTAGTAGTTCTGATAGTTCTGATGTAGTAGTTCTGATAGTTCTGATGTAGTAGTTCTGATATAGTAGTTCTGATAGTTCTGAAGTAGTAGTTATGATGCAGTAGTTCTGATGCAGTAGTTCTGATAGTTCTGATGCAGTAGTTCTGATGTAGTAGTTCTGATGTAGTAGTTCTGATAGTTCTGATGTAGTAGTTCTGATAGTTCTGATGTAGTAGTTCTGATGTAGTAGTTCTGATAGTTCTGATGTAGTAGTTCTGATGTAGTAGTTCTGAAGTAGTAGTTCTGATAGTTCTGATGTAGTAGTTCTGATAGTTCTGATGTAGTAGTTCCGATAGTTCTGAAGTAGTAGTTCTGATGTAATAGTTCTGATGCAGTAGTTATGATGCAGTAGTTATGATGCAGTAGTTCTGATGCAGTAGTTCTGATGCAGTAGTTCTGATGTAATAGTTCTGATGCAGTAGTTTTGATGCAGTAGTTCTGATGTAGTAGTTCTGATGCAGTAGTTCTGATGCAGTAGTTCTGATGTAGTAGTTCTGATATAGTAGTTCTGATGCAGTAGTTCTGATGCAGTAGTTCTGATGTAGTAGTTCTGATGTAGTAGTTCTGATGCAGTAGTTCTGATAGTTCTGATGTAGTAGTTCTGATAGTTCTGATGTAGTAGTTCTGATGTAGTAGTTCCGATAGTTCTGATGTAGTAGTTCTGATGTAGTAGTTCTGATGTAGTAGTTCTGATGTAGTAGTTCTGATAGTTCTGATGTAGTAGTTCTGATGTAGTAGTTCTGATAGTTCTGATGTAGTAGTTCTGATAGTTCTGATGTAGTAGTTCTGATGTAGTAGTTCTGATGCAGTAGTTCTGATGTAGTAGTTCTGATGTAGTAGTTCTGATGTAGTAGTTCTGATAGTTCTGATGTAGTAGTTCTGATAGTTCTGAAGTAGTAGTTATGATGCAGTAGTTCTGATAGTTCTGATGCAGTAGTTCTGATGTAGTAGTTCTGATGTAGTAGTTCTGATAGTTCTGATGTAGTAGTTCTGATGTAGTAGTTCTGATAGTTCTGATGTAGTAGTTCTGATGTAGTAGTTCTGATGTAGTAGTTCTGATAGTTCTGATGTAGTAGTTCTGATAGTTCTGATGTAGTAGTTCCGATAGTTCTGAAGTAGTAGTTCTGATGTAATAGTTCTGATGCAGTAGTTATGATGCAGTAGTTATGATGCAGTAGTTCTGATGCAGTAGTTCTGATGCAGTAGTTCTGATGTAATAGTTCTGATGCAGTAGTTTTGATGCAGTAGTTCTGATGTAGTAGTTCTGATGCAGTAGTTCTGATGCAGTAGTTCTGATGTAGTAGTTCTGATATAGTAGTTCTGATGCAGTAGTTCTGATGCAGTAGTTCTGATGTAGTAGTTCTGATGTAGTAGTTCTGATGTAGTAGTTCTGATAGTTCTGATGCAGTAGTTCTGATGTAGTAGTTCTGATGCAGTATTTCTGATGTAGTAGTTCTGATATAGTAGTTCTGATGTAGTAGTTCTGATATAGTAGTTCCGATGTAGTAGTTCTGATAGTTCTGATGCAGTAGTTCTGATAGTTCTGATGTAGTAGTTCTGATGTAGTAGTTCTGATGTAGTAGTTCTGATGTAGTAGTTCCGATAGTTCTGATGTAGTAGTTCTGATGTAGTAGTTCTGATGTAGTAGTTCTGATGTAGTAGTTCTGATGTAGTAGTTCTGATGTAGTTCTGATAGTTCTGATGTAGTAGTTCTGATAGTTCTGATGTAGTAGTTCTGATATAGTAGTTCTGATAGTTATGATGTAGTAGTTCTGATGTAGTAGTTCTGATGTAGTAGTTCTGATGTAGTAGTTCTGATGTAGTAGTTCTGATAGTTCTGATGCAGTAGTTCTGATAGTTCTGATGTAGTAGTTCTGATAGTTCTGATGTAGTAGTTCTGATGTAGTAGTTCCGATAGTTCTGATGTAGTAGTTCCGATAGTTCTGATGTAGTAGTTCTGATGTAGTAGTTCTGATGTAGTAGTTCTGATGCAGTAGTTCTGATAGTTCTGATGTAGTAGTTCTGATGTAGTAGTTCTGATAGTTCTGATGTAGTAGTTCTGATAGTTCTGATGTAGTAGTTCTGATAGTTCTGATGTAGTAGTTCTGATGTAGTAGTTCTGATGCAGTAGTTCTGATGTAGTAGTTCTGATGTAGTAGTTCTGATGTAGTAGTTCTGATAGTTCTGATGTAGTAGTTCTGATAGTTCTGATGTAGTAGTTCTGATATAGTAGTTCTGATAGTTCTGAAGTAGTAGTTATGATGCAGTAGTTCTGATGCAGTAGTTCTGATAGTTCTGATGCAGTAGTTCTGATGTAGTAGTTCTGATGTAGTAGTTCTGATAGTTCTGATGTAGTAGTTCTGATAGTTCTGATGTAGTAGTTCTGATGTAGTAGTTCTGATAGTTCTGATGTAGTAGTTCTGATGTAGTAGTTCTGAAGTAGTAGTTCTGATAGTTCTGATGTAGTAGTTCTGATAGTTCTGATGTAGTAGTTCCGATAGTTCTGAAGTAGTAGTTCTGATGTAATAGTTCTGATGCAGTAGTTATGATGCAGTAGTTATGATGCAGTAGTTCTGATGCAGTAGTTCTGATGCAGTAGTTCTGATGTAATAGTTCTGATGCAGTAGTTTTGATGCAGTAGTTCTGATGTAGTAGTTCTGATGCAGTAGTTCTGATGCAGTAGTTCTGATGTAGTAGTTCTGATATAGTAGTTCTGATGCAGTAGTTCTGATGCAGTAGTTCTGATGTAGTAGTTCTGATGTAGTAGTTCTGATGTAGTAGTTCTGATAGTTCTGATGTAGTAGTTCTGATAGTTCTGATGTAGTAGTTATGATGCAGTAGTTCTGATGTAGTATTTCTGATGTAGTAGTTCTGATGCAGTAGTTCTGATGCAGTAGTTCTGATGTAGTAGTTCTGATGTAGTAGTTCTGATGTAGTAGTTCTGATGTAGTAGTTCTGATAGTTCTGAAGTAGTAGTTATGATGCAGTAGTTCTGATAGTTCTGATGCAGTAGTTCTGATGTAGTAGTTCTGATGTAGTAGTTCTGATGTAGTAGTTCTGATAGTTCTGATGTAGTAGTTCTGATAGTTCTGATGTAGTAGTTCTGATGTAGTAGTTCTGATGTAGTAGTTATGATGCAGTAGTTCCGATAGTTCTGATGTAGTAGTTCTGATGTAGTAGTTCTGATGTAGTAGTTCTGATGTAGTAGTTCTGATAGTTCTGATGCAGTAGTTCTGATAGTTCTGATGTAGTAGTTCTGATAGTTCTGATGTAGTAGTTCTGATGTAGTAGTTCTGATGTAGTAGTTCCGATAGTTCTGATGTAGTAGTTCTGATGTAGTAGTTCTGATGTAGTAATTCTGATGTAGTAGTTCTGATAGTTCTGATGTAGTAGTTCTGATAGTTCTGATGTAGTAGTTATGATGCAGTAGTTCTGATGCAGTAGTTCTGATAGTTCTGATGCAGTAGTTCTGATGTAGTAGTTCTGATGTAGTAGTTCTGATAGTTCTGAAGTAGTAGTTATGATGCAGTAGTTCTGATGCAGTAGTTCTGATAGTTCTGATGCAGTAGTTCTGATGTAGTAGTTCTGATGTAGTAGTTCTGATAGTTCTGATAGTTCTGATGTAGTAGTTCTGATAGTTCTGATGTAGTAGTTCTGATGTAGTAGTTCTGATGTAGTAGTTCTGATGTAGTAGTTCTGATAGTTCTGAAGTAGTAGTTATGATGCAGTAGTTCTGATAGTTCTGGTGCAGTAGTTCTGATGTAGTAGTTCTGATGTAGTAGTTCTGATGTAGTAGTTCTGATAGTTCTGATGTAGTAGTTCTGATAGTTCTGATGTAGTAGTTCTGATGTAGTAGTTCTGATGCAGTAGTTCCGATAGTTCTGATGTAGTAGTTCTGATGTAGTAGTTCTGATAGTTCTGATGCAGTAGTTCTGATAGTTCTGATGTAGTAGTTCTGATAGTTCTGATGTAGTAGTTCTGATGTAGTAGTTCTGATGTAGTAGTTCCGATAGTTCTGATGTAGTAGTTCTGATGTAGTAGTTCTGATGTAGTAGTTCTGATGTAGTAGTTCTGATAGTTCTGATGTAGTAGTTCTGATAGTTCTGATGTAGTAGTTCTGATATAGTAGTTCTGATAGTTATGATGTAGTAGTTCTGATGTAGTAGTTCTGATGTAGTAGTTCTGATAGTTCTGATGCAGTAGTTCTGATAGTTCTGATGTAGTAGTTCTGATAGTTCTGATGTAGTAGTTCTGATGTAGTAGTTCCGATAGTTCCGATGTAGTAGTTCTGATGTAGTAGTTCTGATGTAGTAGTTCTGATGTAGTAGTTCTGATGTAGTAGTTCTGATGTAGTAGTTCTGATAGTTCTGATGTAGTAGTTCTGATGTAGTAGTTCTGATAGTTCTGATGTAGTAGTTCTGATAGTTCTGATGTAGTAGTTCTGATGTAGTAGTTCTGATGCAGTAGTTCTGATGTAGTAGTTCTGATGTAGTAGTTCTGATGTAGTAGTTCTGATAGTTCTGATGTAGTAGTTCTGATAGTTCTGATGTAGTAGTTCTGATATAGTAGTTCTGATAGTTCTGAAGTAGTAGTTATGATGCAGTAGTTCTGATAGTTCTGATGCAGTAGTTCTGATGTAGTAGTTCTGATAGTTCTGATGTAGTAGTTCTGATGTAGTAGTTCTGATAGTTCTGATGTAGTAGTTCTGATGTAGTAGTTCTGATGTAGTAGTTCTGATAGTTCTGATGTAGTAGTTCTGATAGTTCTGATGTAGTAGTTCCGATAGTTCTGAAGTAGTAGTTCTGATGTAATAGTTCTGATGCAGTAGTTATGATGCAGTAGTTATGATGCAGTAGTTCTGATGCAGTAGTTCTGATGCAGTAGTTCTGATGTAATAGTTCTGATGCAGTAGTTTTGATGCAGTAGTTCTGATGTAGTAGTTCTGATGCAGTAGTTCTGATGCAGTAGTTCTGATGTAGTAGTTCTGATATAGTAGTTCTGATGCAGTAGTTCTGATGCAGTAGTTCTGATGTAGTAGTTCTGATGTAGTAGTTCTGATGTAGTAGTTCTGATAGTTCTGATGCAGTAGTTCTGATGTAGTAGTTCTGATGCAGTATTTCTGATGTAGTAGTTCTGATATAGTAGTTCTGATGTAGTAGTTCTGATGTAGTAGTTCTGATAGTTCTGATGTAGTAGTTCTGATATAGTAGTTCTGATAGTTCTGAAGTAGTAGTTATGATGCAGTAGTTCTGATAGTTCTGATGCAGTAGTTCTGATGTAGTAGTTCTGATGTAGTAGTTCTGATAGTTCTGATGTAGTAGTTCTGATGTAGTAGTTCTGATAGTTCTGATGTAGTAGTTCTGATGTAGTAGTTCTGATGTAGTAGTTCTGATAGTTCTGATGTAGTAGTTCTGATAGTTCTGATGTAGTAGTTCCGATAGTTCTGAAGTAGTAGTTCTGATGTAATAGTTCTGATGCAGTAGTTATGATGCAGTAGTTATGATGCAGTAGTTCTGATGCAGTAGTTCTGATGCAGTAGTTCTGATGTAATAGTTCTGATGCAGTAGTTTTGATGCAGTAGTTCTGATGTAGTAGTTCTGATGCAGTAGTTCTGATGCAGTAGTTCTGATGTAGTAGTTCTGATATAGTAGTTCTGATGCAGTAGTTCTGATGCAGTAGTTCTGATGTAGTAGTTCTGATGTAGTAGTTCTGATGTAGTAGTTCTGATAGTTCTGATGCAGTAGTTCTGATGTAGTAGTTCTGATGCAGTATTTCTGATGTAGTAGTTCTGATATAGTAGTTCTGATGTAGTAGTTCTGATATAGTAGTTCCGATGTAGTAGTTCTGATAGTTCTGATGTAGTAGTTCTGATGTAGTAGTTCTGATGTAGTAGTTCTGATAGTTCTGATGTAGTAGTTCTGATGTAGTAGTTCTGATGTAGTAGTTCTGATGTAGTAGTTCTGATAGTTCTGATGTAGTAGTTCTGATGTAGTAGTTCTGATGTAGTAGTTCTGATAGTTCTGATGTAGTAGTTCTGATGTAGTAGTTCTGATGTAGTAGTTCTGATGCAGTAGTTCTGATATAGTAGTTCCGATGTAGTAGTTCTGATAGTTCTGATGTAGTAGTTCTGATGTAGTAGTTCTGATGCAGTAGTTCTGATGTAGTAGTTCTGATGTAGTAGTTCTGATGTAGTAGTTCTGATGTAGTAGTTCTGATGCAGTAGTTCTGATGTAGTAGTTATGATGTAGTAGTTCTGATGTAGTAGTTCTGATGTAGTAGTTCTGATGTAGTAGTTCTGATGTAGTAGTTCTGATGTAGTAGTTCCGATGTAGTAGTTATGAAGTAGTAGGTCTTACTCTTCAAGTGGTGATCATATTAAACCCCAATAATTGTGACATTTATATATGTACCGGTATCCCCTGTATTTAACCTCATAATTGTAATTTAATTGTTACTTTCTTTTTTTATGAAGTAAATATTTTCTAAACTCTATTTTCTTAAAACTGCATTGTTGGTTAAGTAAGTATTGTTGTTGTAAGTAAGCATTTCACGGCGCTTGTGACAAATACAATTTGATTTGATTTGAATTTATTTGACAATCCCTTGAAAACCTCACACAGAACTTGTGGCCTCCCATGAGGCAAAGCGAACGTTCTGCACCTTTATTGTGATGTTCATGGATAAGAGCCTCTTCTAGACATTCAGTTACATAGCATTATTTAAATATTCCCTATTTATTTTTAATTTTTTTCACTTTTATTTAACCAGGTAGGCCAGTTGAGAACAAGTTCTCATTTACAACTGCAACCTGGCCAAGATAAAGCAAAGCAGTGTGACACAAACAGCAACACAGAGTTACACATGGAATAAACAAACATACAGTCAATAATACAATATAAAAAGTCTATATACAGTGTGTGCAAATAAAGTAGCATAAGGGAGGTAAGGCAATAAATAGGCCATAGTGGGGAAATAATTACGATATAGCAATTTAACACTGGAGTGATAAATGTGCAGAAGTTGAGTGTGTAAGTAGAGATACTGGGGTGCAAAGGAGCAAAATAAATAAATAACAGTATGGGGATGAGGTAGTTGGATGGGCTATTTACAGAGGGGCTACGGTATGTACAGGTGCAGTGATCTGTGAGCTGCTCTGACAGCTGGTGCTTAAAGTTAGTGAGGGAGATATGAGTCTCCAGCTTCAGTGATTTTGCAGTTCGTTCCAGTCATTGGCAGCAGAGAACTGGAAGGAAAGGCGGCCAAATGAGGAATTGGCTTTGGGGGTGACCAGTGAATATACCTGCTGGAGCGCGTGCTATGGGTGGGTGCTGCTATGGTGATCAGTGAGCTTAGATAAGGTGGGGCTTTACCTAGAAAATACTTATAGATGACCTGGAGCCAGTGGGTTTGGCGATGAATATGAAGCGAGGGCCAGCCAACGAGAGCATACAGGTCACAGTGGTGGGTAGTATATGGGGCTTTGGTGACAAAACGGATGGCACTTTGATAGACTGCATCCAATTTGCTGAGTAGAGTGTTGAAGGCTATTTTGTAAATGCCATCGCCGAAGTCAAGGATCGGTAGGATAGTCAGTTTTACGAGGGTATGTTTGGCAGTATTTTTTATTTTTGCCAATTGGCCTGGACCCGTTTACTATACGGAACCCTGCTGATCCATCACGACTGGTCTGCCAACGTAACTGCACGAGAGGACTACAACAGACTTCATCCGTCGCGACGTCCCTCTAAGGCCCCTCTGATAGCTTGCTAGCCCCGGCCTGCTAGCTGTCTGAATCGCCATGTCTCCAGCCCGCCTAGCTACTCACTGGACCCCTATGATCTCTCTCCTCTGTCTCTCCTTTCTCTCTCTCTCTCTCTCATCTGCATCTCTCCCTCTCTCATCTCTCCCTCTCTCTCCTCTTCATCTCTCTCCTCTGTCTCTCTGTCCCTCTCCTCTCTCTCTTCTGCATCTCTCTCCTCTGTCTCTGTCCCTCTCCTCTCTCTCTCCTCTGTCTCTATGCCCCTCTCCTCTTTCTCCCTCTCTCTCTTCATCTCTCTACTCCCCTCTCTCTCTCCTATATGGAAAGTCCATTATCGCGGCCTGAGGCCTTAAGTGCTGTAGCGTTGTTCCGCGCCTTCAAACTTTTCGCAGCAGATAGTGTCCCTGTGCCGTCAGTCAGCTAGTGTCCCTGTGCCGTCAGTTAGCTAGTGTCCCTGTGTCGTCAGTTAGCTAGTGTCCCTGTGCCGTCAGTTAGCTAGTGTCCCTGTGCCGTCAGTTAGCTAGTGTCCCTGTGCCGTCAGTTAGCTAGTGTCCCTGTGCCGTCAGTCAGCTAGTGTCCCTGTGCCGTCAGTCAGCTAGTGTCCCTGTGCCGTCAGTCAGCTAGTGTCCCTGTGCCGTCAGTTAGCTAGTGTCCCTGTGCCGTCAGTTAGCTAGTGTCCCTGTGCCGTCAGTTAGCTAGTGTCCCTGTGCCGTCAGTCAGCTAGTGTCCCTGTGCCGTCAGTCAGCTAGTGTCCCTGTGCCGTCAGTTAGCTAGTGTCCCTGTGCCGTCAGTTAGCTAGTGTCCCTGTGCCGTCAGTTAGCTAGTGTCCCTGTGCCGTCAGTTAGCTAGTGTCCCTGTGCCGTCAGCAGCTAGTGTCCCTGTGCCGTCAGTTAGCTAGTGTCCCTGTGCCGTCAGTTAGCTAGTGTCCCTGTGCCGTCAGTTAGCTAGTGTCCCTGTGCCGTCAGTTAGCTAGTGTCCCTGTGCCGTCAGTTAGCTAATGTCCCTGTGCCGTCAGTTAAGCTAGTGTCCCTGTGCCGTCAGCAGCTAGTGTCCCTGTGCCGTCAGTCAGCTAGTGTCCCTGTGCCGTCAGTCAGCTAGTGTCCCTGTGCCGTCAGTCAGCTAGTGTCCCTGTGCCGTCAGTTAGCTAGTGTCCCTGTGCCGTCAGCAGCTAGTGTCCCTGTGCCGTCAGTTAGCTAGTGTCCCTGTGCCGTCAGTCAGCTAGTGTCCCTGTGACGTCAGTTAGCTAGTGTCCCTGTGCCGTCAGTTAGCTAGTGTCCCTGTGCCGTCAGTTAGCTAGTGTCCCTGTGCCGTCAGTTAGCTAGTGTCCCTGTGCCGTCAGTTAGCTAGTGTCCCTGTGCCGTCAGCAGCTAGTGTCCCTGTGCCGTCAGTTAGCTAGTGTCCCTGTGCCGTCAGCAGCTAGTGTCCCTATGCCGTCAGTAAGCGATTTATGATGCTGATCTGGCCAGCACTCTGTTGACTAGATTTGGAGGAGAGGAACGGAACAGTGTACAGACCAGAGAATCACTTTGAACCTGCACAGAGCTGGGGATTTGGGGAGCTCCGAACTCCCTTCAACGTTCCTCTCTCACTCCTCTTTCCCCCTCTGAGGCTGAGCATAACAGTAAATCTGAGATCTATAGACAAAGGCGGTGGTGGGAGGGTGGCTCTGAAGTCTTCATTTGTTGGCTAGCACAGGTTCAGATTTTTCACCTAGTCGGCTCTGGGATTCGAACCAGCGACCTTTCAGTTACTGGCCCAACTCTCTTAACAGCTAGGCTACCTGACTCCCCTTTGAATATACAGTACCAGTCAAAAGTTTAGACACACCTACTCATTCAAGGGTTTTTCTTTATTTTTCTATTTTCTACATTGTAGAATAATAGTGAAGACATCAAAACTTGAAATAACACATATGGAATCAAGTAGTAACCAAACAAGTATTAAACAAATCAAAATATATTTTAGATTTTAGATTCTTCAAAGTAGCCACCTTTTGCCTTGATGACAGCTTTGCACACTCTTGGCATTCTCTCAACCAGCTTCATGAGGTAGTCACCTGGAATGAAACCAGCTTTGCACTGTAGGGTGCCGTTTGGGGCACACACAATGTCATCTGGGACCTCCGTTGGAAGTCCCTCTCTCTGGGACATCTAGGCCTCTCATACCCCCCCCCCCCCCTCTTTGCTGTTATAGCAGCAAAGTGGGAACCAACTTCATATTAATGCCCATGATTTTGGAATGAGATGTTCGACGAGGGAGGTGTCCACATAATCTGGTCCATGTAGTGTATCTATTATAGATAGGGCAAGTGCTCCTCTCATTACCCTGGGGCCACTTTACAGGCAACTGGTATGTTCACTATCCTGGCAGACAGGGCTAGCGGGACTCTGATATTTGAGGAGATGACTTTCCCTTGCTAGCTAACCTTAATGCCTTAATGCTTCCTTCCAGTGGGAGCGGGGTGGGACGGGATGCCCCTCCACCCCTTTCCACCGAACCCTAATCCCCGCTCCCTCTCTCTCTGTTGTCAGTGCAGTGAAGGGTGGCATGTAAACCACCTCAAATGGGATATGGGGTTATGTGGTTGTGTGGGGTCATAAGACCTAAGAGAGAGAGAGAGAGAGAGAGAGAGAGCTAGAGAGAGAGAGAGAGAGAGAGAGAGAGAGAGAGAGAGAGAGAGAGAGAGAGAGAGAGAGAGAGAGAGAGAGAGAGAGAGAGAGAGAGAGAGAGACAGAGAGAGAGAGAGAGAGACAGAGAGAGAGAGAGAGAGAGAACACGTGTTTATTTATCCAGGTTGATCTCAATGAGATCAAAATGTATTTTTCAAGACAATACAGGTAACTGCCAGAATAAAGGAAACCCTTGAGTAAATGAGGGATACAAAGTATATTTAAAGCAGGTGCTTCCACACAGGTGTGGCGCCTGAGTTAATTAAGCAATTAACATCCCATCATGCTTAGAATCATGCTGGGCAGGCCATTATTTTGGCTACCATGGCTATGCCCCCATAGGATGACAATGCTCCCATCCACAGAGCACCAGTGGTCACTGACTGGTTTGATGAGCATGAAAACGATGTAAACCACATGCCATGGCCGTCTCAGTCACCAGATCTCAACCCAATTCAACACTTATGGAAAATTCTGGAGCGGCGCTTGAAACAGCGTTTTCCACCATTATCAAGAAAACAGCAAAAAAAATGATGACATTTCTCAAATAGAGTTCCAGACACCATAAGGTGCATTGAAGCTGTTCTGATTGGCGGAGGCCCAACGCCCTATTAATACACTTTATGTTGGTGTTTTTCTTTTACTTTGTCACCGTATCGAGTTACCGTAGTTACCGGTATCTGACTAGTAATGCACCCTCGCCGTGGCCGGTTTCTCTCCCTAGTTGGTCACAGGTCAGTTCCTGCGTTACTCACTCAACAGCAAGTAGTTCTCTCTTTCTTCCCCAGCTACGAATGATCTGCCTGAAAGATTACGGAGAAAAAAACTGGAGGAAAGAGAGGCGCCTTGTTCTAATGAGTTGATTGACTAGAGCCGTTGTTATCCTGGAGTCTAGTTTTAATGTTAGCCTGGAGGTGGGAGGGCGAGGGTGTTGGTGGAGTGTCGTAAAATACTATAAAATGAAAATTGCTCTTGACTCTCTCTCGACCAATCAGAAGGACGCAAATGTATAAGGCAGAGATAAAACAGAGGACAAAGGTGTTTTTCTCCATAATTTGCCAGCGACATCAACAACAACAACAATAAAAGTCTGATTTTCACCATGATACAACAGGTTGTTGTTTCTGAAAGGTTTTCTGATGAGTGTTTTACATTGGATCTGTGTCAGGTCTTGACTATTCACCGCAGGCCAAAACGACCCTCAGGCCACCGGGGAATGTCACAAGGATAGTTTCATTTAATTTTAGACAAATATTTTTCATTGTTAAATTAGGCCTATCCAAAAACGAACTCTCACTCAAATAATTAAATAATAACTTCCTTTTCTGACATCCGGATATTCGATTAACTGTGCCCATCTCTAGTGTGTGTGTGTAGGTGCGTGTGTGTGCGTGTGTGTGTGTGTGTGTGTGTGTGTGTGTGTGTGTGTGTGTGTGTGTGTGTGTGTGTGTGTGTGTGTGTGTGTGTGTGTGTGTGTGTGTGTGTGTGTGTGTGTGTGTGTGTGTGTGTGTGTGTGTGTGTGTGTGTGTGTGTGTGTGTGTGTGTGTGTGTGTGTGTGCATGTGAGTACGAGAGGCCAACAGACGCTGCTTTTAGGAGTGTTTCGTCATATTCTGGCTGTGGGACGGACTACTCAAGGGCAACGCTTCCTTCACCCACTTTCACAATGTTTACATCTTATTGCCGAAACAGGAAGAGATTGTTAGCATTTGTTTTTATATTATTGAATTTACTTTGGATGTTTTTGTCAGACACTGTGAACCTGAAGGCTGGTTTAAAGTACCAGACTCGACAGAGACATGTACCTTCTAACAGAAACTGAGAATTGACAGCTCAGGTTATTGAATCTGTTTCTTTACGCTAGTGAACTGAATCTGTTTCTTTACGCTAGTGAACTGAATCTGTTTCTTTACGATAGTGATCTGAATCTGTTTCTTTACGATAGTGGTCTGAATCTGTTTCTTTACGCTAGTGAACTGAATCTGTTTCTTTACGCTAGTGAACTGAATCTGTTTCTTTACGATGGTGATCTGAATCTGTTTCTTTACGATAGTGATATGAATCTGTTTCTTTACGATAGTGATATGAATCTGTTTCTTTACGATAGTGATATGAATCTGTTTCTTTACGATAGTGATCTGAATCTGTTTCTTTATGGTAGTGATATGAATCTGTTTCTTTACGGTAGTGATCTGAATCTGTTTCTTTACGATAGTGATCTGAATCTGTTTCTTTACGATAGTGATATGAATCTGTTTCTTTACGATAGTGATATGAATCTGTTTCTTTACGATAGTGATATGAATCTGTTTCTTTACGATAGTGATCTGAATCTGTTTCTTTACGATAGTGATATGAATCTGTTTCTTTACGATAGTGATATGAATCTGTTTCTTTACGATAGTGATCTGAATCTGTTTCTTTACGATAGTGGTCTGAATCTGTTTCTTTACGATAGTGATATGAATCTGTTTCTTTACGATAGTGATATGAATCTGTTTCTTTACGATAGTGATATGAATCTGTTTCTTTACGACAGTGATATGAATCTGTTTCTTTACGATAGTGATATGAATATGTTTCTTTACGATAGTGATCTGCTTCAGGAATATATCTGATATTGGCAACACTAGTCTTCTATCTGGCTCTGTTTTTAACCTCCTGATAGAATGAGTCCCTGTTTAAGAACTCACTTGTATTTCCCAAAACATTCACAGTACGCAGCAGAGTTCAACCGCAGCCTCCAAATCTGTGTGTGTGTGAGTGTGTGTATGCCAGCGCATGTGTGTGTGTGCGCACCAGCCTCTGTGTACACAATTTTTATGGGAAAGATCCCTGGCATGGCCTGTTGACCCTGCAGCTGGCAGAATGTGCCTGGCTCTCTGTCTGCCATACTGAGAACGAACCTGAACTTCGACCACACCACAGGAGGCTGGTGGCGCTTTAATTTGGGAGGACGGCTCATAGTAATGGCTGGAACGGAATAAATGGAATGTTATTGAACTCATACAATTCCATTCCAGCCATTATTATGAGCTGTCTTCCCTTCACCAGCCTCCTGTGGCACGTACACAAACACACACACACACACACAGACATGAATGAGACAAAGCTGAGGGCGCACTTAAAAAAAATAAATGCCCTTAATTATTACTTTGTTTACTCAGAATGTAATGTCCTTACTGACAAACACTGTATCCTGAATGTACCTGAGCAGAAACCAGATTGCATACCAGAGAGAATACTATAGACATCAAGAAAGCCAGTCAGTTGATTATTGACAAGTATTTTCCCAACACTTTTGATTAACAGGGCAAAATAGAAATAGGCCTATAACAGTTAGGATCAGCTTGATCTCCCCCTTTAAATAAAGGACCCATCATGGCTGCCTTTCAAGCAATGGGAACCTCCCCAGAGAGGAGAGACAGGTTATAAAAGGTCAGAGATAGGCCCTGGCGATGATAGGGGCAGCAACCTTATAGAAGAAAGGGTCTAAACCATCTGACCCGGATGTCTTTTTTAGGGTTAAGTTTAAGGACTTATTTTAGCACATCAGACGCGGCGACGTCTGCAGGGAGAAGCGGGGCAGTGGGAAATAGAGAGGGGAGCATCATTAGAAAGGGGTTAGGAGATGAGGAAGTGTTGGACGGGCAAGGAGGCGTGGCTGAGTCAAGTAGGAATCCTGACTTATTGAAGTGGGTGATTTAAAGAGCTCAGCCAATGCGCTCCTTGTCCGTGACAACCGCATCATCATTAAGGGACATGGGCGGAGGGTTAATTCTCCAGGTCTTTCACTGTTTTTCCAGAACTTCTCAAAACTGACTTAATGGCCAAAATGATCCTTTTTATACTTTGTAGTAAATTTTGACACTAGAATTAATGTTTCTGACCCCACATAGGCTGTTTTAATGGTCAGTTGACCTTTAATTAGAACAAGCTACAACAACAAATCTATATAAAGATGAAATAATCTGAATAAGGAGCTGTCACCTGCTACGAAACCAAACTCTGGAACTAGAACGATCCCAGCAACACCTACTCTTTATACCACAGCATCAAATTAAAAGTCCTCCAATTACGGTCTAACGTTTGTTTTTTTCGTAACAGTGTGGAGGTCTGGACGGGTCTGTCACAGCTGACAGCCTCTGAGCTAAAGCTTTAGGTTTCAGGAAGCTGTTCTGGTTGTCTGGAGCTAAACACCTTTTACCGTCAGGGGTCAGGTGAACCACCGAACACTCCTTTTAGGTGATGGTCGGACAGGTAAAAGGGTTCTGTTTTGTAGGATTCGACTTCTATTTCCCCCCCCCCCCCCTTGAATGTTGGCAAACAGTTACATTTCATCAGCATACTTCCTTGAGTGCACTTTGGCTCAGAGATTTCTACGCTCGGTTTTCAAAAGGCTGAATTCGAAACGCTGACAACTTGACGCTGGTACAACAACACACAGGTGTTAATAAGGAAAGTGTTTTTCTTTTTAAAGGACGGGATTAACAGTGATCATGGTGGTGGCTGTGTTCTCACCGTTGGTGGCCAGTCACGTCATCCGTTGGCTTTCCTGTGCTCGGCCCAAGACGTCCTGTTTAAGGAACATCTTTGCAGGAGGCAACATGTCTTAAGGCCAAATGAATGAACCGTGCAATTAAAGAGTGGTCGTCCCTAAAGTAGAGATTTATTGTTCTGTAACGATTTACATGACATACAACTTGTATGTGTTGTTCATAAAGCACATCTAAACATGCCATACAGTTACAAAGAGCATTATTAAAGCCTGATAACATTTTACAGAACATTTTTACTTTGCTAGTCAGAGCCTAATGTTAGCTAGCTAACATTGAACCTGGTTGGTTAGCTCCCAGCAGATTCATGCAGGGTAGTAACGACATGATTTGGCACTATGTTCATTGTTGTTCAACTAGCTAGGTTCATTGGTTAGCTAGCTAGCTACATGTCTTAAGCTACAACACCCGTTGAATATGGCGTCAGTAAACGTCGGCAAAAAAAAGTGTAATGTAATTGTTGCCAGCAGAGCTGGTTAGGCTGTTTTCATGTTATCCAGAGGTAAACAAATCATCAGCCAGAGTATCAAGAGTGCGCTCTGAACGCTCCGAGAGCGAAACGAGATGGGTGGGGCTAAAGCGTAAGAGGGTGTGAACGATACTGAATGGGTGGAGACAAAGAAGACCTCTGCAGTAGCTACCAAAACATTCAAGGGCCATTTTCTCAAAAGTGAGTTTACGAGTTGAATTACTTTCCGATTGTTCCTCAAAAATGCAGTGTACGATATACCATTTTGTAGCTCTTGGTCTCTACTTTTATCCACTGTAAAAAACTAAATTTCAAATGTTGCTACATAAGACCAAATCCAGGTCACATTGTTGTTCAGTGGACATACGTTAATCAAAGGGCAGTACAGATTCACAGAATACAGCCAATGTCAAAGCTAAACAAATAATTTTCTACCTTCAGTCGTGTTTCTACTAAAGCTCCAGATCTAACTGTGTGATCAATAAATCATGGAATGTATGTAAGTTGCTAGGTCTTAGCAGGTGAATGGTTCATTTTCTAATGATTATGCTAGCTAGCTATCTATGGCTCCATGCAGAATCAAGCTAGCTAGCTTAAAAATAGCTTGCAAAATGATTTTACCTAGTCTATTTCGGGTACTACAAATGATGTTCACAAATCATCAGTTACACGTTTGAGAATGTGTTTACAACTACAGATTATTCTTTCATGTTCACAACTCATCAGTTAGACACGTCCAATGTGTGTTTCCACACATTGTTTACAAATCTATTCTGCACGCTCAAATCATTGTTAATGATTTACCTTCATAGATGACATGTCATCTGTTACTCCCCAACCATAGGGTAACGACTATCGTACTGCAGTGATCGTTATCTTAACCCTAAGGACACACTGTCATATTTGGTCTGTCTGTCTGTCTGTCTCTGTGTGTGTGTGTTTGTGTGTATGTGTGTGTGTGTGTGTGCGCGTGTGAGTAGACGGCCTTTGCTACAGACAACCCGACAGACAGACAGACAGACAGACAGACAGACAGACAGACAGACAGACAGACAGACAGACAGACAGACAGACAGACAGACAGACAGACAGACAGACAGCCAGCCATGTCAGCAGGCCAGGGCTGGTGTGGAGGTTAGAGCTGGGAGGGCTGGGCCAGGGCTGGTGTGGTTAGAACTGGGAGGGCTGAGCCAGGGCTGGTGTGGTTAGAACTGGGAGGGCTGAGCCAGGGCTGGTGTGGTTAGAACCGGGAGGGCTGGGCCAGGGCTGGTGTGGTGTGGGGGTTAGAACTGGGAGGGCTGAGCCAGGGCTGGTGTGGAGGTTAGAGCTGGGAGGGCTGGGCCAGGGCTGGTGGGGAGGTTAGAGCTGGGAGGGCTGGGCCAGGGCTGGTGTGGTTAGAACCGGGAGGGCTGGGCCAGGGCTGGTGTGGGGGTTAGAACTGGGAGGGCTGAGCCAAGGCTGGTGGGGAGGTTAGAGCTGGGAGGGCTGGGCCAGGGCTGGTGGGGAGGTTAGAACTGGGAGGGCTGGGCCAGGGCTGGTGGGGAGGTTAGAACTGGGAGGGCTGGGCCAAGGCTGGTGGGGAGGTTAGAGCTGGGAGGACTGGGCCAGGGCTGGTGGGGAGGTTAGAACTGAGAGGGCTGGGCCAGGGCTGGTGGAGGTTAGAACTGGGAGGGCTGGGCCAGGGTTGGTGGGGAGGTTAGAACTGGGAGGGCTGGGCCAGGGCTGGTGTGGGGGTTAGAACTGGGAGGGCTGGGCCAGGGCTGGTGGGGAGGTTAGAGCTGGGAGGGCTGGGCCAGGGCTGGTGGGGAGGTTAGAGCTGGGAGGGCTTGGAGTCTGGAGAGTCTGGCCCAATGCAGCTCAGGTCACCCCAGACTGATTTATTCACGGTGTTTGGGTCCGCTCGGCTTTCCACCCAGGCCCCGGGCCAGCCTGCCAGGCTGAGGAGAGCAGAGGAGAGGAGACTTAATGTGTTGTTAAACTAACGTTCTACTTGGACAGACTTGTCAACTCAGAGGACATAGACATAGACACAGACATAGACACAGACACAGACACAGACACGGACACAGACTACCATTGACTTGGCAGGGTAGCAGGCAGATAGACAGGAAGGCAGATCGACAGAGACAGGCAGAGGCAGGCAGACAGAGGCAGAGAGGCAGGCAGGCAGAGAGGGAGGCAGGCAGACAGAGGCAGAGGCAGGCAGGCAGAGGCAGAGAGGGAAGCAGACAGAGGCAGGCAGACACAGCAGGTAGACAGGCAGGCAGATCGACAGAGACAGGCAGAGGCAGGCAGACAGAGGCAGAGAGGCAGGCAGGCAGAGAGGGAGGCAGGCAGACAGAGGCAGAGAGGCAGGCAGGCAGAGGCAGAGAGGGAGGCAGACAGACAATTGTTAAAAATTGACAGGTTTGTAATGATCCTGTTTCTCTTATTGTGGACATTTTTCTTCACAGTGATGTATCTATGTGATGAATGCTGGTTTTCCAGAAATCGTGGTTGAAAGATTATTGGAATTAGGAGGGAAATTTGGAAATTCTCTTACCGGGGTTTCTGGAAAACCTGGCAATTTTTGGAAAGTTACTAGAATTTTACAACCCATGTACTGTATGTAATTTCCTCTTTAGTATATCAGCTGCTGAACATAGCACCTGGTCTATGTCCTAACCAGGAGGAACAGCGTTGATCAGGACGTCTCATTTGATTGAAATAGATACACTTTGATATATCAGCTGTTTGTTTTAGCAAATACAGAAGTGATAAGGAGACAGGACGGCTTCTCCAATCTCTTTTGCATAACTTCTATTTATACAGGTTTGTCTCACTGAGATAAACAAATCTTTTTGGAAGAGAGACCTGTTCAAAATAGCAGCAGTGGGCAGGAAGTGAGGAAATCTTTGTTGTGGCCAGGATGTTTTGAAGGTTGTGGCTAGATGGTGTACAGCTACGGACGGGAGTGACTTTTCATAGCAGGTTAGGACAGCATTTTAGCTAACCCTAAACCCTTTTGCTAACCTTAACCTTTTACTGCAGTGGGCTAAATCAGGGTCACACAGTGTTTCTTGGTAGCCTTAAACAAATCTACTTTGAAACTAAAGTATACACCTCACACACACATGGTTATGGGCTTAAAAAAAGAAGACACCTGTACCATGTCAGATGTAGAGTGGACATGTATTACATGTTGAGTTAGCATCCCAATTTTACACTTTATACACTTCACAGAAGCCTGAAATATATAAACCGTTTGACATAGGATCACAGGATTTTCGGTAGCTCTTTTGAAATAATGTTAATCAATTATGAAATTATGAAAAATATTAACATTCCACCCATGAGGCCACTAGAGGACGATTTGACCATTTGACTGAAGGAAAGGGGGGGGGGGGTAACCCAATTCTCCTAACCACTTCTCCTAACCTTAGCCTCATTAACCTCATTCTCCACACCTGCTGCGTAAGTTCTCCTAACCTGCTATGAAAAGTCATTTCCGTCCATAGCTGTATACCATCTAGTCAAAACCATGTTTGAATGGCCATGCTTTAAGTAACACGTTATGTCCACAACATGATCATAACTAAACTATAAGTTATCAGAGAATACAAGTTTTTTTTCTTTCTGTTTGCTTTGAATCTATATCGGCAACATCTGTGGGATGGGATATTGTTCTATTCATGTCTCATCAAGGAACATTTCCCTCAGTAGATGAAGAGATAAGATGAAACGGTAGCTATTAGGTAGGTATTGTCGACAGACATCATCCATTTCTCTCCGATAACTGTATTTCACGGTGTAATCTTTTGTCACAATGAAAGGTGTTTCATTGCATCCATATCAGGTAATTGCCTCAATAGTAAGAGGCAACAACAACAAAAAACTGTTTTTTTTTTTTTTTGTTACGGAAGGGCAGATGAGGGAACTAGCTAGCAGATTCCAGTGGGAATTCATTACGCTACAAATCACTCGCACTACTGTGAGGTTGAAAACATCGTGCCTTCAGAAGGTTCAAGCATTGCACCCCCACCCCCCCCCCCTCACCCCCAAACACACACACACGCACACACACACACACACACACACACACATACACATGATCCTGATAATCAAATGTTACCAACAGCCAAGCCCACACCAACAATCCGCATTACTAGTTTTCCCAGAGATCAGACTAACATATTTTCTTGGGGAACGCCTGGGTTGTGGCTTTGCGGCTGCTAAGCTTTTTGTTTTAGGCAGGACTTAAGCTGTTTGAGTTGACTTTGGTTTAATGCCTCCCCCCCCCCTTTCCCCCCTCCTCGTTCTGTCTTCCAGATAAAGAAATACTTTGAGCTGGAGCCTTTAGCCAGGGGGAAGCGTTGGATCCTGGAGGGCAGTACGACAAACAACATGGTGGCCGTGAAGGAGAACTTCATCCAGCTAATCAGACTACTGGAGGACACGGACACAGGGCTACCCGCAAGGATATGATGCTAATGCTACATTAGACACAGGGCTACCCACAAGGATATGATGCTAATGCTAAATTAGACACAGGGCTACCCACAAGGATATGATGCTAATGCTACATTAGACACAGGGCTACCCGCAAGGATATGATGCTAATGCTACATTAGCATCTTATAGCAAAGGACATCACAGCTTACAATTCGAGGGAGAGAGAACGTTTTTGTAATGTTACCCTTAATGTTCCCATAATGTTTGAATGTCCAGTTTTCTGTTAGTTTGGGGAACATTCTATGTTAGCAAAAAAAAAACATCTGAGAACCTTTTTAGCATGTCTTGTTGTTAAAGTTAGGAGAATATTCCCTTAATGTCAAGCAGAACTTATCTCGAACGTGGTCACAATGTTCTCAGAATATAGAACATTAATGTTCTAGACACGTTTTAAAGGACGTTGCAAGAACATTCCTTGTGTACAGTTTTCTGAGGGTTAGGAGAATATTCTTGCAACGTTCCCATGAAACTTGTCTAGAACATTTAGAATCTTATATTCTGAGAACATGGTAACCATGTTAACCATGGTAACCATGTTCTGGGTAAGGTCTACTTGACATTAAGGGAATGGTCTCTTGAAAACATTCCTTGCGCATCACGGGAACGTTCCTATGGAAACTCTAAAGGGAACATTCTCTAAAGTTGCGGGAACATTTGTTGTTAGCTGGGATGGTGATAATGATGGTGATATTAATATTAATGCTAATGTTAGCATGTTGAGTCAAAGGATGGTATGACATTAATGCTAATGTTAGCATGTTGAGTCAAAGGATTGTATGATGTTAATGCTAACATTAGCATGTTGAGTCGAAGGATAGTATGATATTAATGCTAACGTTAGCATGTTGAGTTGACAGATGGTATGATGTTAATGCTAACATTATTATGTTAAGTCGAAGGATGGTATGACATTAATGCTAATGTTAGCATGTTGAGTCAAAGGATGGTATGACATTAATGCTAACATTAGCATGTTGAGTCGAAAGATAGTATGATGCTAATGCTAACGTTAGCATGTTGAGTCGAAGGATGGTACGACGTTAATGCTAATGTTAGCATGTTGAGTCAAAGGATGCTATGACGTCAATGCTAATGTTAGCATGTTGAGTCAAAGGATGGTATGACGTTAATGCTAACGTTAGCATGTTGAGTCAAAGGATGGTATGATGTTAATGCTAACGTTAGCATGTTGAGTCGGAAGTATGGTATGACGTCAATGTTAGCATGTGAGTGGAAGGACAACCACAGCAAGACCTGCCAGTGTCCACAGACACACAATAACATGGTGAAACGTCTTTGCGTTCATGTAGTTGATTTTGGAGTTGTGTTTTGTTCTCACAGACTCTTGTCTCGCCCAGTTTTGGAAGCGGGATTAAGTAAATGGGCGGCAGCACAGCACAGAACAGCTACGTACACAACACATTCATCTGTAAGCATTCAACAGAGCAGCTACACAACACATCCTCCTATCCAAAAAAACTCCATTCAACCCCACCCACCCAACTGATGCAGTTGTTTTGTAATGAAGGAAACTCCTTGAACTTTCTCAGTAACGAAAGCTGTTTGTTTACCACTATGTAATGTGTGCCATGTCAATGAAACCCCCCCCCCCCCCCCCCCCCGCAGCGTCATTCACAGCGTACCGCATTCCTCGAGTCGTCAGCATGAACACACTGCAGTGACTGCAGCTCATCTGTAAATATGTTTAACATTTGGGATAATTGCTTTACCGTATGTTCCATCTGAGCAGCACATATGCCTGAAATTAGCCAGAAAAGTGCCAGTTGTCAAGTTGGCCTAGTTGTTCAGTCCTGATAACTAACAATGTTCTGGGGTTCAAGGAATGAGGTCTGAAGCCTTCTGTTGTGTGTTAACATACTGTAGTTACAGAGAAGTGGGTAGTTTAAACCACAGCCAGACAGGTAGGCAGGCAGACAGACAACATCCCCCTTTGAGTCTTAATGTCCCTAGGAAGGTCCCATACTAGTCTCTAGGTCTATAATAGGATATTATTATGCAGAGTAATCTGTATGGCAAGAGAGAAGCACTGTAGAACATGGGATGAAGGGGTAGGGGTCGTGTGGGGTGGGGTGGAATACAAACTCTATCAATCGCCGTCGGCGACAGCTGCGTCTGACACGGTTTTGTCCTGCCTGCCAACCTAATGCCTTCCAACTGTCTGTCTGTGAAGACCCCTCCCTGTCTAACACCCTAGGACCCCCCAACCCCCCAACACATCCCGAACCCCCCCAACACACCCCCACCACATCCTGGACCCCCAACACACCCCCACCACATCCTGGACCCCCAACACACCCCCCCACATCCTGGACCCCCAACACACCCCACCACATCCTGGACCCCCAACACGCCCCACCACATCCTGGACCCCCAACACACCCCACCACATCCTGGACCCCCCCCAACACAGTCCACCACATCCTGGACCCCCCCAACACAGTCCACCACATCCTGGACCCCCAACACACCCCCACCACATCCCGAACCCCCCAACACACCCCCACCACATCCTGGACCCCCAACACACCCCCACCACATCCTGGACCCCTAACACAACCCCGGAACACCGAACTTCCCGGAACCCCAACACATTCTGTAAATGTCACGTTTAGGGATGTTGCTCTGAAATGGCTGTAATATTATAAACACAGTGGTGTAAAGTACTTCAGTAAAAATACTTTAAAGTACTACTTAAGTAGTTTTTTTTTTATTGTATCTTTACTTTAATATTTATATTTTGGAAAACTTTAACTTCACTACATTCCTAAAGAAAAGTATGTACTTTTTAACTCCAGACATTTTCCTTGACACCCAAAAGTACTAGTTACATTTCGAATGCTGAGCAGGACTGGAAATTGGTCCTATTCATCCCTACTGCTGATCTGGCGAAGTCACTAAACACAAATGCTTCATCTGTAAAGTACGTCTGCGTGTTGGAGTGTGCCCCTGGCTATCTGTAAAAAAGTAAAGAACATGAAAATCGTGCGGTCTGCTTTGCTTAATTTAAAAATATATTTTACCTTTATTTAACTTGGCAAGTCAGTTAAGAACAAATTCTTATTTACGATGACGGTTTAGTGGGTTGACTGCCTTGTTCAGGGGCAGAACGACAGATTTTTACCTTGTCAGCTCGGGGATTCGATCTAACAACCTTTACGGTTACTGGCCCAACGCTCTAACCACTAGGCTACACGCCAGCCAATATATTCCTTAATATAAGTAATTAAAAATGATTTATTATTTTACTTTTGATACTTAAAAGTATATTTTAGCAATTACATTTACATTTGATACTTAAGTATAGTTAAAACCAAATAGTTTTAGACTTTTACTCAAGTAGTATTTTACTAGGTGACTTTAACTTTTACTTGAGTCATTTTCTATTAAGGTATCTCTACTTTTACTCAAGTACGACAATTGGATACTTGTTCCACCACTGCAACCCCAGACTCCCCATTTGTACCCTACCCAAGCCCCCTACCCACCCCATCCCAGAACCCTAGTCCACTGCCATCTCCACTCCCTATTCCAGTACTTTCTAGCTGTGGTATTTACAAGACCCCCCCCCACACCCCCCTCGTCCCAGGTGCAAATTTAGAAGTGGGCCTGGCAGAGATCACTGTGGCACGGTCTTCCTTTTTCATGCCTCGAAAGGAAGCAGGAGGTCAGTTAGACAATTTGGGGAGTAAAATATTTTTGTGTCCCGTAGATTAGGTTACATGGTAACAGTCGTCCTTCTGTTTTTTGTAGGCTAAGCATTAGCCAATCTATTGTATTAAAAGCACCTCTTTGTCGCACCATTCACAAACTCGCATCATTCACTACTACTTTGTGTGTAAATAAATATTGATCAGCCATATTTGTCTCTGTCTACAAATCGTCGTTCTCCTATTAAGGTAGGCTATATTATTCAAAACAATAGCTCAAGGGGAGGTGCAAGTACCTGTTTTTTTGGCTTCATGCTGTTCCCTGACAGATTTGCTGCGCGTTCCCGACTGTAGGTTATGCTGTAGGTTAATGGGCTACATCCACAGATCATAGAAAGCGAATCTCATTTTAGTTCTGTGAGAGATACTGGTCTCACGCGGCCACGCGTTGGGTCTCAAACATAGGTTACAATGCTGCACAAACCATAAGTCCGGGTCGGCCCAACTCGAATCAACTCTTAGTATATCAGACCTGGGCTGAAAATCAACTTTTTCACATATATATATTTTTGGGGGGGGGGGGGGGACAGGAAAACTAACGAAGAGCCAACTCAGATTAACTTTGATTTATTTTCTTAAAATGCTTACACTGCAAAAGGTTTGAATGGTTTTTCATGACAGGAGTGGTACCAGATCCGGTCAAATAGGTTCCGGAAAGAAACAGAGAGGTGACTCCTCCTCCTCCACCTACTCTCTGTGTGGGGGCAGCCTCCCCATAGACCCCTCTCCTCGACCCTGATGGGGGGGCAGCCTCCCCATAGACCACTCTCCTCGACCCTGATGGGGGGGCAGCCTCCCCATAAACCACTCTCCTCGACCCTGATGGGGGGGCAGCCTCCCCATAGACCACTCTCCTTGACCCTGATGGGGGGGCAGCCTCCCCATAGACCACTCTCCTCGACCCTGATGGGGGGGGGCAGCCTCCCCATAGACCACTCTCCTCGACCCTGATGGGGGGGCAGCCTCCCCATAGACCCCTCTCCTCGACCCTGATGGGGGGGCAGCCTCCCCATAGACCACTCTCCTTGACCCTGATGGGGGGGCAGCCTCCCCATAGACCCCTCTCCTCAACCCTGATGGGGGGGCAGCCTCCCCATAGATCCCTCTCCTCGACCCTGATGGGGGGGCAGCCTCCCCATAGACCACTCTCCTCGACCCTGATGGGGGGGCAGCCTCCCCATAGACCACTCTCCTCGACCCTGATGGGGGGGCAGCCTCCCCATAGACCCCTCTCCTTGACCCTGACGGGGGGCAGCCTCCCCATAGACCACTCTCCTCGACCCTGATGGGGGGGCAGCCTCCCCATAGATCCCTCTCCTCGACCCCGATGGGGGGGCAGCCTCCCCATAGACCACTCTCCTCAACCCTGATGGGGGGGCAGCCTCCCCATAGATCCCTCTCCTCGACCCTGATGTCCCAAGAGGACATGCTCTCGGCGGGATTAAAGATAAACAGCGACTCGGCTTCCCCGAGAGGATACCATAAACACAAGCCCTGCGGTGACGCACCACAAACGCATCGGCAGGCCACCATACGACACCTATCAATTTCGACTGTTCTGTTGTTGTTGTCCCTGTGACGGGGTGATACCAGGAAACCAAGAGGAGAATTGTGGATAATGGGGAGGTGTTTCCTCTCTATGCATGTCAACACCCACCACCACCTTCCAACGCAAACAAACACACACACACACACAAACACACACACACACACACACACACACACACACACACACACACACACACACACACACACACACACACACACACACACACACACACACACACACACACACACCTTTTGGAAAACAAACACAACGTAAACAGACCAGATAATTAGAGCTCAATTTCAGCCAAATGATTGTCCAAGCGTTTCTCCACATGGCTAAGCTAAATAACACATTTAGATGGATGCTTTGATGCTCCATTTCAGGATAATGCCAGATGGGTTGGTCCATTTTTTACTTGGGATTTTTGTGCAAAATGATCATTATCTGACTAATAACAGAGGCCTAAAGGAATAAAATGGGCCATTGTGGGACTCTCAGGAAAAAATTGGGTTGGTGTGTTAGAAATGCCAGATTCTGGTCCCAGTCCACCCTTGCTCCTAATATGGTATCTCTCCATCCCTAGCTCCACCCCTGCTCCTAATATGTTATCTCTCCAACCCTAGCTCCACCCTTGCTCCTAATATGTTATCTCTCCAACCCTAGCTCCACCCCTGCTCCTAATATGTTATCTCTCCAACCCTAGCTCCACCCCTGCTCCTAATATGGTATCTCTCCAACCCCAGCTCCACCCCTGCTCCTAATATGTTATCTCTCCAACCCTAGCTCCACCCCTGCTCCTAATATGGTATCTCTCCAACCCTAGCTCCACCCCTGCTCCTAATATGTTATCTCTCCAACCCTAGCTCCACCCCTGCTCCTAATATGGTATCTCTCCAACCCCAGCTCCACCCCTGCTCCTAATATGTTATCTCTCCAACCCTAGCTCCACCCCTGCTCCTAATATTGTATCTCTCCATCCATAGCTCCACCCCTGCTCCTAATACTGTATCTATCCATCCCTAGCTCCACCCCTTGCTCCTAATACTGTATCTATCCATCCATAGCTCCACCCCTGCTCCTAATACTGTATCTATCCATCCCTAGCTCCACCCCTGCTCCTAATACTGTATCTATCCATCCCTAGCTCCACCCCTGCTCCTAATACTGTATCTATCCATCCCTAGCTCCACCCCTGCTCCTAATATTGTATCTCTCCAGCCCTAGCTCCAGCCCTGCTCCTAATATGGTATCTCTCCAACCCCAGCTCCACCCCTGCTCCTAATATGTTATCTCTCCAACCCTAGCTCCACCCCTGCTCCTAATATGGTATCTATCCATCCCTAGCTCCACCCCTGCTCCTAATATTGTATCTCTCCATCCCCAGCTCCACCCCTTGCTCCTAATACTGTATCTATCCATCCCTAGCTCCACCCCTAGCTCCACCCCTGTTTCGGGAAGACTCTGGGGCAAGACATATTATAGACGTGTTTAGAGAATCCCTAAATAGAAGATCAGTGATAGATGAGAAATGAGATCTAATGACGCATTTATTTACAGTACGGTTCCCAGCTCTGTTAACTGACACACACACACACACACACACACACACACACACACACACACACACACACACACACACACACACACACACACACACACACACACACACACACACACACACAGAGAGAGACAAAATAGAGAGATTCCATGAGCCTTGCATAAGTATCTTTCGAGGGGAGTTGTGATCGAGGGGTGAAGACAGAACAGCACATTCTTGAGTTCATCTTAATGAATTAGACCCTGCCAAACGATAAGGGCTTGAATCGCTTTGATGCGATGCACTAAATGATCTTACTAATGATTGTGTGTGTGTGTGTGTGTGTGTGTGTGTGTGTGTGTGTGTGTGTGTGTGTGTTCTTTGAGTTCTTATCTTAATGTTTAAAACTGATTTACTTGATAAATTATACATGCTGCCATAAAGCCTTTTATAACAGCTAAATAACACATACCATTTGTCATTGTTATAGCATCTGCTATGTACTGTAGCATCTTATGTAGCATGTAATAACATTTGTCATTGTTATAGCATCTGCTATGTACTGTAGCATCTTATGTAGCATGTAATAACATGTGTCATTGTTATAGCATCTGCTATGTACTGTAGCATCTTATGTAGCATGTAATAACAGTTGACATACGTTGTCATCCAGACTGTAATAGCAGTTGTTACTAACAGTTGACATATGACAACAGGATGAACGTGTCTCATAACTATTTTAAAACTACTTATGACAGATGTTTTAAGTGTTATATAGCTGTTATAAAGGCTTTATGAACACATTCATAAGGACACCTAGAGTAAAGTGTTACCAGAAAAATCATAGACATTTATGTTTTTGTGTGAATCATTTTTAGCCTTTTGAGCGTATAATAAAAATGATGGTTCCTTTCCTCTTTGCTCCTGAACGGAAAAGCACCCCTTCTAAACATCTCAAAATGACTCTTTTGAGGATGAAAAGTTTATACAAAGTCCACGTCCGTCAACATGACACTGACACCTTCGTCCACCAACCTAGATTTCCTGTTGTTGTTGTCTCATGTTTGATTGAATGCCCTCTCTGTCCGTTGGTCTATTAGATTCCAGGAGACTGTCGCTCTGGGGGGGCTTACTGTTTTGCTCTCTCTTGCCCCCCCCCCCCCGCAAGCTCTCAGTCTGTGATGTTGTTTCTCTTCGTCCCCCACAACACCACAGTGTTGACTGACCCGAGACCCTGTCTCCTCCCAAGTGGTCAACACATCACAAACATTAAGAAGACCAGCTCTCTGTTTCAGACAAACATCACTGACTCTTTTTGTTGTCCGAGGGACAGGGGGGAGACGGGGGAGGTGTGTGTGGGGGGGGGGGGGGTCTTAGGGTTTATCTCTCGAAAATCTCCTCTCCCTATCGCCTTCCACTGCTCTATCCCACAACAACGACAACAGAACATCTCAATCAAAATGATGGCACCGCATTCTTTAAAAAGGTCAGTTAGGTTTGAATTCAAAATGGCTGGTGGTCACTTCTGCACCACTTTAACTTTAAGTCCCCCAAAAATTGGGGGGTAAAAACATTTTTTTGTTTTTGTTTTAGTTTCTAGAAACAAACAACAAGAATGTTTTATTGATAATTTCCCAGCTCTTAACTCACAAATCTCTTTTTTTAATTTTATTTCCAGGAAATACCCCGTCACCCTTGGTTGTACACAGAGAGCTAACATTAATAATATGCATGTAAATCTCTCCTGGCTCAAAGTGGAGAAGAGATTGACTTCATCACTACTTATTTTTGTAAGAAGTGTTGACAAGCTGAATGTATCGAGCTGTGTTTAAACTACTAGCACACAGCTCAGACACCCATGCATAGCCCACAAGACATCTCTTCACAATCCCCAAGTGCAGAACAGACTATGGAAGGCACACAGTACTACATAGAGCCATGACTACATGGAACTCTATTCCACATTAAGTAACTGATGCAGCAGTAGAATCAGATTTAAAAAACAGATAAAAACACACCTTATGGAACAGCAAGGACTGTGAAGAGACACAAACATTGGCACAGACACACACACATGAGAAGATATGCACTCTACACACACGTACATATGGATTTCGTATTGTAGATATGTGATAGTAGACTAGTGGCCTGAGGGAACACACTTAATGTGTTGTGAAAAGTGTTATGAAATGTAATGTCATGTAATATTTCAAACTGTATATAACTGCCTTAATGTTGCTGGACCCCAGGAAGAGTAGCTGCTGCCTTGGCAGGAACTAAAGGGGATCCCTAATAAACCCCAGGAAGAGTAGCTGCTGCCTTGGCAGGAACTAATGGGGATCCATAATAAACCCCAGGAAGAGTAGCTGCTGTCTTGGCAGGAACTAATGGGGATCCATAATAAACCCCAGGAAGAGTAGCTGCTTCCTTGGCATGAACTAATGGGGATCCATAATAAACCCCAGGAAGAGTAGCTGCTGCCTCGGCAGGAACTAATGGGAATCCATAATAAACCCCAGGAAGAGTAGCTGCTGCCTTGGCAGGAACTAATGGGGATCCTTTAAAAAACCCAGGAAGAGTAAATGCTGCCTTGGCAGGAACTAATGGGGATCCATGATAAACCCCAGGAAGAGTAGCTGCTGCCTTGGCAGGAACTAATGGGGATGCATAATAAACCCCAGGAAGAGTAGCTGCTGCCTTGGCAGGAACTAATGGGGATCCTTTAAAAAACCCAGGAAGAGTAGCTGCTGCCTTGGCAGGAACTAATGGGGATCCTTTAAAAAACCCAGGAAGAGTAGCTGCTGCCTTGGCAGGAACTAATGGGGATCCATAATAAACCCCAGGAAGAGTAGCTGCTGCCTCGGCAGGAACTAATGGGAATCCATAATAAACCCCAGGAAGAGTAGCTGCTGCCTTGGCAGGAACTAATGGGGATCCATAATAAACCCCAGGAAGAGTAGCTGCTGCCTTGGCAGGAACTAAATGGGGATCCTTAACAATAAAAATTGTTTAAAAAAAATTACCTTTAACTAGGCAAGTCCGTTAAGAACAAATTCTTATTTACAATGACGGCCTACCCCGGCCATGCCCTAAGCCGGGACGACGCTGGGCCAATTGTGAGCCGCCTTATGGGACTCCCAATCACGGCCCGGTTGTGATAGAGCCTGGAATCGAACCAGGGTGTCTGTAGTGACGCCTCTGAGATGCAGTGCCGTTAGAGAACACTGGGCCACTCAGGAGCCCTCTATAAATACAAAATACATGTGAACATCTTCAGCTCAGAGGTATCTATACATCCTCTCTCTCTCTATGTAATGTTGTGTCTCTCTTGTTGTGATGTGTGTTTTGTCCTATATTTATATTGTATTTAAAAATAAAAAAAATAATAATTATACCAGGCCCCCGTTCCCCCGCAGGAGAGGCGTTTTGCCTTTTGGTTGACGTCATTGTAAATAAGAATTTGTTCTTAATAACTGGCTTGCCTAGTTAAATAAAGGTTGAAATAAATAAATAAAAAAATAAATAGCTAGCTATCGCACACGATGAACTTCAGACACATCAGTGGATTCGTCCCAAATAGCACCCTCTTACCTATGTAACTGCTTTACATTCGACCAGATACCTATAGGGGCCCTGGTCAAAAGTAGTGCACTATATAGGGAACAGTGTGTCCAGTCCTTGTGAGTTATTTGACATGGCTCCTGATTCACGATGTGATGCACATGATTCCTCTTGTTCTCTGTGGCCCCATGAGAAGTGGTACCATGTTAGCCAGCCCGGGTCGTAGTGTTATAGTACTCAAGTGTCTCGGTGTCTTTATTATAAAAATATAAAAAATGTAACCGGTCTTGGACAATTTAGACTCTTAAAACACTTATAATTATCAGCTCTCATTCAGTCAATAGATAAAACCTCTTTGTCAGGCCAAATATCCACACTCCTTTCGTGATACATTAATGTCTTATTGCCTATTGAACCCTGGGTTTCCCACTTTTACTCGTGACACATGTTACAGATGCTGTATCTTAATTTGATCATCCTGTTGTTGCAGAAATGTTCACAACACAACAGGAAATGCAAACTTCTAGTTAATCCCTTCGAAACACCTGTAGTAAGGGGGAGACCGGGGAAGTTGTAACACATTTGGTATTTGTATCTATTAAAAAACAGAAAGAAATATGTATTTAAGTGAAAAGTAGGCATGGCTCTGAAACTGATTTTTTATTTTTTATTTACATGAGCACCACAATGCATACTCCACCAATGCTCAACCAAGGTTTTTCAGCACCCAGCTTTGACCTACTACAGTAGCTATGTTGGTCTATTGAACGTCAAACAATGTGTAGGCAGGTTTCTTAGGATATAAAACGTATCAAACATCGTAATTCAAACTCTTAGAGGAAGTGCTTCCCCAATAATGTGATTTGTACCTCATACAAGGTAAAGTATTGGATTCTTCCACATTCTTTTCACCACACTAAATCCCATTCCACTTCAAGCTTATTTTTTGGGGGGTTGATATATGAAAACAAGCTTTTTTTTATACTTAGAAAACCATCGTGCTTGATTGAGTGAGTTGTTTTGTCTTGCAGTAATGTGGTGCCTGACTGTTTTTCCTTATTAAATGTTTTTATTTAGCAATACATGTCATTGAGGGAAAAAAATGTTTTTGGCGGGTCAGTAGGTGAACACTGTCACTCATACAGTGCCTTCAGAAAGTATTCATACCCCTGGACTTATTCCACATTTTGTTGTTACAGCCTGAATTAAAAATTTATTAAATCCTTTTTTTTTTTATCTCATCCATCTACACACCATACCCTTTAATAATAAAGTGAAAACATGTTTTTAAACATTTTTTGCAAATGTATTGAAAATAAAGGAATATCTCATTTACTTAAGTATTCACACCTATGAGTCAATACAATTTACAATCACCTTTGGAAGTGATTACAGCTGTGAGTGTTTCTGGGTAAGTCTCAGAGCTGTGAGTCTTTCTGGGTAAGTCTCTAAGAGCTGTGAGTCTTTCTGGGTAAGTCTCTAAGAGCTGTGAGTCTTTCTGGGTAAGTCTCTAAGAGCTGTGAGTCTTTCTGGGTAAGTCTCTAAGAGCTGTGAGTCTTTCTGGGTAAGTCTCTAAGAGCTTTGTACACCTGGATTGTACAATATTTACACATTATTTTTAGAATTCTTCAAGTTCTGTCAAGCTGGTTGATGATCATTGCTAGACAACCACTTTCAAGTCTTGCCATAGATTTTCAAGCCGATTTAAGTCAAAACTATAACAAGGCCATTCAGGAACATTCAATGCCGTCTTGGTAAGCAACTCCAATGGATATTTTGCCTCATGTTTTAAGTTATTGTCCTGCTGAAAGGTGAATGTATCTCCCAGTGTTTGTTGGAAAGCAGAATGAACCAGGTTGCCTGTGCTTAGCTCTATTCCATTTATTTCTATCCTAAAAAAACTCCGTAGTCGTTAACGATGACAAGCATACCCATAACATGACGCAGCCATCACTATGCTTGAAAATATGAAGTGGTACTCAGGGATGTGTCGTGTTAGATTTGCCCCAAACATAACGCTTTGTATTTAGGACATAAATTACATTTCTTTCTCATATTTTCAGTTTTACTTTAGTGCCTTATAGCAAACAGGATGCATTTTTTGAATATTTGTATTCTGTACAGGCTTCCTTTTCATTCTGTCAATCAAATCAAATGTTATTTGTCACATGTACCGAATACAACAGGTGTAGACCTTACAGTGAAATGCTTACTTATAAGCCCTTAACCAACAATGCAGTTCAAGAAATAGAGTTAAGAAAATATTTACGTAAATTTAAGTAAAAAATAAGTAAAATAACAAATAACAAATAACAATAACGAGGCTATATACAGTGGGTACCGTTACCGAGTCAGTGTGCGGGGGTACGGGTTAGTTGAGGTAATTTGTACATGTAGGTAGGGGTAAGGTGACGATGCATAGATAAAAAACAACGAGTAGCACCAGTGTAAAAAGCAAATTGGGGGGGGGTCAATGTAAATAGTCCCGGTGGCCATTTGATTAATTGTTCAGCAGTCTTATGGCTTGGGGGGTAGGCCTTGAAATACATCCACAGGTACACCTCCAATTGACTCAAATGATGTCAATTAGCCTATCAGAAGCTTCTAAAGCCATGACATAATTTTCTTGAATTTTCCAAGCTGTTTAAAGGCAGTCAACTTGGTGTATGTAAACTTCTGACTCACGGGAATTGTGATACAGTGAATTATAAGTGAAATAATCTGTCTGTAAACAATTGTTGGAAAAATTCGTGTCGTGTTTAGATTAGACCAGTGACACAAAATCTAATTTTAATCCATTTTGAAATCTGCCGTCTCCTCCTTTAACCGGTCTCCTCCTTTAACCGGTCTCCTCCTTTAACCGGTCTCCTCCTTTAACCGGTTTCCTCCTTTAACCGGTCTCCTCCTTTAACCGGTCTCCTCCTTTAACCAGTCTCCTCCTTTAACCAGTCTCCTCCTTTAACCAGTCTCCTCCTTTAACCAGTCTCCTCCTTTAACCAGTCTCCTCCTTTAACCATTATCCTCCTTTAACCATTATCCTCCTTTAACCATTATCCTCCTTTAACCAGTCTCCTCCTTTAACCTGGAGTTCCTCTGTAAGTGAACGTAATAAGACCAGTTGTGATACAAATGAAACAATGAGTTTGGTGATGCCTTTATTTTCATAACAATTCTCTCTTTCTCTCTGCCTCTCCAACCATAGGTAATTAATCAATTGTTTGTGTGGCTGTAAATCTTTAATTGTGCCATTAAATCTCCCTCTAAACCAGAGTAGTGTGTTGTGTTTGATGTTGCTGTGTCGGCGTGAGGCCAGACTCAGTAGGTGGATTAGTTCATTGAATCCAAACAGTTTACAGCGGAAAGCAACTCTGATGACGACACTATGTGGGCAGCTTGCAGTGCTCAGAACACAAAACGTATCGTGTGAAAGAGAATGAGAGAAATAGCAACTGGTTCACAGTCACCTTCTAGTAAACAAATGGGTTTTCCTTAGAGAGAACACACCTGCTATTTACAAAACACATTTTCAGTTCAGCCATGGAACAGTGGTTTGGTTTAGAGGACGGACGGACGTCTGGGACATATTTGGGCAACAGCCGGAGACGGTTATAGCTGAATATAAAAATTCTGAATCATGAGAGCGAAATCTGTCCATTTATTTTCTACCTCGACTAGAACAATTCACACCATGGTGCCATGTGACACTGAATTAAATAAGAAATAAACCAATGATAAATACTCAATTTAAATACAGGGTAACATTTGACATTCCACGACCTCTTATTTATTGAACCGTTATTGAACCTTTATTTAAATAGGCAAGTCAGTTAACAACAAATTCTTATTTACAAATGACGGCCTACCCCCGGCCAAACCCGGGCGACGCTGGGCCTATTGTGCACCGCCCTATGGGACTCCCAATCACGGTCGGTTGTGATACAGCCTGGAATCGAACCAGGGTCTGTAGCAACGCCTCTAGCACTGAGATGCAGTTCCTTAGACCACTCGGCAGCTACTAGGCAACTAGTACTGTTATTGTTTTGAAATAGCTGTTCAACTCGTCTTCAGGAATGAAGCCTCGTTAGCACACCTAACATGCATCCTTGGTCCTGATCTTGTCCACATTTTGACAATGCCCATATTTGTGTTTCTTATCCCTCCATTGCATTTGCATTGTGACCAGTTTCCTGCCCTCTCTCTGTATGCTCATTATTTGATAGATTGTCTTCCAAAATAATATGTACAGTGGGGAGAACAAGTATTTGATACACTGCCGATTTTGCAGGTTTTCCTACTTACAAAGCATGTAGAGGTCTGTAGTTTTTATCATAGGTACACTTCAACTGTGAGAGACGGAATCTAAAACAAAAATCCAGAAAATTTCATTGTATGAATTTTAAGTAATTAATTTGCATTTTATGTATTTATTTTAGGACACATATTGATGCCATAAGTCAATGTTGGCAGCTGTCAATGATTTTAGAAAGCAGGATAATAATGATTGAAATGGTTTTACTGTCTAGACAATGTGCCCCCCGGGAGGATGATCTGACCACAATGTGTCTTTTGATCGTCTACACCTGCCTAAAAATGTGGGCACAATCAGAATGTGGACACAATCAGGACAAAGGACACATGTTAGCACCAGGTATAAACGGTGCTTTAGTGTGTCGTTCATGGTGATTAGGTGAGGTGGTCCATTTGAAAAAACCCTACTCTACTGGTGAGCGTAGCTATGTTCCAGGGAATAGGGTTAAGGTACTGTATACACAGTGTACAAAACATTAGGAACACCTATACAGAATGGCGTTGTCTGCGTAGAGGTGGATCAGAGAATCACCAGCAGCAACAGCGACATCATTGATGTATACAGAGAAAAGAGTCGGCCCGTAGAGACGGTCAGAGGTCCGGACAACAGGCCCTCCGATTTGACACACTGAACTCTCTGAGAAGTAGTTGGTGAACCAGGCAAGGCAGTCATTAGAGAAATCAAGGCTGTTGAGTCTGCCTATAAGAATACAGAGTCGAAAGCCTTGGCCAGGTCGATGAAGACGGCTGTATAGTACTGTCTTTTATCGATGGCGGTTATGATATCGTTTAGGACCTTGAGCATGGCTGAGGTGCACCCATGACCAGCTCTGAAACCAGATTGCATAGTGTAGAAGGTACGGTGGGATTCGAAATGGTCGGTAATCTGTTTGTTAACTTGGCTTTTGAAAACTTTAGAAAAGGCAGGGCAGGATGGATATAGGTCTATAACAGTTTGGGTCTAGAGTGTCTCCCCCTTTGAAGACGGGGATGACCGCGGCAGCTTTCCAATATTTATCTTAGACGATACGAAAGAGAGGTTGAACAGGCTAGTAATAGGGGTTGCAACAATTGGCCGGGGTAGTGGTAGCCAGGTGGAAAGCATGGCCAGCCATAGAAGAAAACGTATTGAAATTCTCGATTATCGTGGATTTATCGGTGGTGACAGTGTTTCCTAGCCTCAGTGCAGTGGGCAGCTGGGAGGAGGTGCTCTTATTCTCCATGGCTTTCCTCTGATACCACCTAGTATATAGGTCCTGGATGGCAAAAAGCTTGGCCCCAATGAAGTACTGGGCTGTACGCACTACCCTCTGTAGTGCCTTACGGTCAGATGCCGAGCAGTTGCCATTTGATTAATTGTTCAGCAGTCATGACTTGGGGGGGTAGACGCTGATAAGGAGCATTTTGGTCCTAGACGTGGCGCTCCGGTACCGCTTGCCGTGAGGTAGCAGAGGGAACAGTCTATGACTTGGATGACTGAAGTCTCTGACAATCTTTGGGGCTTTCCTCTGACACCACCTAGTACATAGGTCCTGGATGGCAAGAAGCTTGGCCCCAGTGATGTACTGGGCCGTACGCACTACCCTCTGTAGCGCCTTATGGTCAGATGCCGAGCGGTTGCCATACCAGGCGGTGATGCAACCGGTCAGGATGCTCTTGATGGTGCAGCTGTAAAACCTTTTGAGGATCTGGGGACCCATGCCAAATCTTTTCAGTCTCCTTATAGGGAAAAGGTGTTGTCGTGCCCTGGTGTGTTTGGACTATGATATTCGTTGGACACCAAGGAACTTGAAACTCTCGACCAGCTCCACTACAGCCCCGTCGATGTGAATGGGGGCGTGTTCGACCCTCCTTTTCCTGTAGTAGTCCATGATCAGCTCCTTTGTCTTCCTCACATTGAAGGAGAGGTTGTTGCCTTGGTACCACACTGCCAGGTCTCTGACTTCCTCCCTATAGGCTGTCACGACGATGTCGGTGATCAGACTTACCACTGTTGTGTCGTCAGCAAACTTAATGATTGTGTTGGAGTAGTGTTTGGCCACACAGTCGTAGGTGAACAGGGAGTACAGGAGAGGACTAAGTACACACCCCTGAGGGCCCCAAGTGTTGAGGATCAGCGTGGCAGACGTGTTGTTGCCTACCCTTACCACCTGGGGGCGGCCCGTCAGGAAGTCCAGGATCCAGTTGCAGAGGGAGGTGTTTAGTACCAGGGTCCTTAGCTTAGTGAAGAGATTTGTGGCACTATGGTGTTGAACACTGAGCTGTAGTCAATGAACAGCATTCTCACATAGGTGTTCCTTTTGTCCAGGTGTGAAAGGGCAGTGTGGAGTGTAATAGAGATTGCATCATCTGTGGATCTGTTGGTGCGGTATGCGAATTGGAGTGGGTCTGGGATGATGGTGTTGATGTGAGCCATGACCAGCCTTTCAAAGCACTTCATGGCTACCAACGTGAGTGCTATGGGGTGGTAATCATTTAGGCAGGTTACCTTGGCTTCCTTGGGCACAGGGACTATGGTGATCTGCTTGAAACATGCAGGTATTACAGACTCGGTCAGGGAGAGGTTGAAAATGTCACTTGCCAGTTGGTCCGCTTATGCTCGGAGTACACATCCTGGTAATCCGTCTGGCCCCACGGCTTTGTGAATGTTGACCTGTTTAAAGGTCTTGCTTACATCGGATATCGAGAGTGTTATCACACAGTTGTCCAGAACAGCTGGTGCTCTCGTGCATGCTTCAGTGTTGCTTGCCTCGAAGCAAGCATAAAAAGCATTTAGCTCGTCTGATAGGCTCGCGGCACTGGGCAGCTTGCGTCTGGGTTTCCCTTTGTAGTCCGTAATAGTTTTCAAGCCGGTGTAGTAGGATTCAATCTTAATCCTGTATTGAAGCTTTGCTTGTTTGATGGTTCGCCTGAGGGCATAGCGGGATTTCTTATAAGCGTCCAGATTAGTGTCCCACTCCTTGAAAGCGGCAGCTCTAGCCTTTAGCTCGATGCGGATGTTGCCTGTAATCCATGGCTTCTGTACGTATGGTCACTGTCGAGACAACGTCGTCGATGCACTATTGATAAAGCCGATGACTGATGTGGTATACTCCTTAATGCCATTGAATGAATGCCGGAACATAATCCAGTCTGTGCTAGCAAAACAGTCCTGTAGCGTAGCATCGCCACCATCTCACCACTTCCGTATTGAGCGAGTCACTGGTACTTTCTGCGTTAGTTTTTGTTTGCAAGCAGGAATCAGGAGGATAGAATTATGGTCAGATTTGCCAAATGGTGGGTGGGGGAGAGCTTTGGAAGCATATCTGTGTGTGGTGGTCCAGAGTTTAGGTGGTCCAGAGTTTTTCCCCCTCTGGTTGCACATGTGACATGCTGGTAGAAATGAGGTAAAACTGATTTAAATTTTGCCTGCATTAAAGTTTCCGGCCTCTAGGAGCGCCGCTTCTGGATGAGCATTTTCTTGTTTGCTTATGGCCTTAGTGCTAGCATCAGTTTTGTGGTGGTAAATAGACGGCTACGAATAATATAGATGAGAACTCTCTTGGTAGATAGTGTGGTCTACAGCTTATCATAAAGTACTCTACCTCAGGCGAGCAATACCTTGAGACTTCTTTAATATTAGACATTGTGCAGCAGCTGTTATTGACAAATAGACACAGCCCCACCCCTCGTCTTACCAGACGTAGCTTCTCTGTCCTGCCGGTGCATGGAAAATCCCGCCAGCTCTATATTATCTCTGTTGTCGTTCAGCTACGACTCTGGGAAACATAAGATATTAGTTTTTTATATCCTGTTTGCAGGATAATCTTGATAGTAGGTCATCAATTTTATTTTCCAATGACTGCACGTTAGCCAGTAGAACGGATGGCAGTGGGAGTTTACTCGCTCGCCTACGAATTCTTAGAAGGCAGCCCGACCTCCGCCCCCTTTTTCTCTGTCTTTTCTTCACTCAAATGGCGGGGATTTGGGCCTGTTCCCGAGAAAGCAGTATATCCTTCGCATCGGACTCGTTAAAGGAAAAAGCTTCTTCCAATTCGAGGTGAGTAATCGCTGTTCTGATGTCCAGAAGATATTTTCGGCCATAAGAGACGGTAGCAGAAACATAATGTACAAAATAAGTTAAAAAAAAAAAAAGTTACAAACAATGCAAAAAAAACAACAAAATAGCACAGTTGGTAAAACGTCAGCCATCCTCTCCGGCGCCATTCTACCCTACAAGTGGGTTTGTAGGGTAACATGCTGACCCTATTAAGACAAGATTGTAAATCCCAGCAGTCTTCAAAATGAAATTTAAGAGCAAACAATTTTCAATAGTTTGTTAAACTTATATATTTTTTACATATTGATTGGAATATAACACACACACATTAACCTTTCACGAGCCTCTACCCCGGGTCCGGGATCACCCCCCACCCCCCCCACACACTGATTAGCATAGCTAGCATAGCTTCACAAGTAGATAGTAGCATCTAAATATCATTAAATCACAAGTCCAAGACACCAGATGAAAGATACAGATCTTGTGAATAAAGCCACCATTTCAGATTTTTAAAATGTTTTACAGGGAAGACAAAATATGTAAATCTATTAGCTAAACACGTTAGCAAAATACACCACTTTTCTAACTCCATCAGTTTCTTACTACTTCAGGTGCTATCACCAATTCGGCTAATCTAAGATATTGATAGCCACAAACCAAGAAAAAAACTCATCAGATGACAGTCTGATAACATATTTATGGTATAGGATAGGTGTTGTTAGAAAAAAGTGCATATTTCAGGTAGAAATCACAGTTTACAATTGCACCGACCATCACAAATCGACTAGAATTACTAGATAGAGCAACGTGTATGACCAATTTACTCATCATAAAACATTTCATAAAAATAGACAAAGCATAGCAATGGAAAGACCCAGATCTTGTGATTCCAGACAATATTTCAGATTTTCTAAGCGTTTTACAGCGAAAACACAATAAATCGATAAGTTAGCATACCACATGTGAAAACGTTACCCAGAGCATCGATTCCAGCCAAAGAGCGCTATAACGTAATCACCGCCAAAATATATTAATTTTTTCACTAACCTTCTCAGAATTCTTCCGATGACACTCCTGTAACATCATTTTACAACATACATATACAGTTTGTTCGAAAAGGTGCATATTTAGCCATACAAAACCGTGGTTATACAATGGAAATAGTCACAACTCAAGCCTCAAAATGAGGAACGTCAGCTTTCAGAGTGATCTAGTTTAATCGAAAGCTAATCATATACTTGACTAAAAAATACAGGGTTGACAGGAATCGAAAGACAAATTAGTTCTTAATGCAACCGCTGATTTACATTTTTAAAATTATCCTTACTTTTCAATACAGGGTTCGCCAAGTGAAGCTATACCAAACAAAATGGCGAAATATGCGTTTAAAATATTTCGACAGAACAACGATTTATCATATTAAATATTGCTTACTTTGAGCTGTTCTTGCATCAGATTCTTGGGCAATGTATCCTTTCTATGTTATAAACGTCTTTTGGTCGATAGATGTCCTCTGTCCTTGGAAATATCCACTAACGATCGAACGGGACCACAAAACGTGTCCAAAGTTTCAGAGTGCACAACAAAGAAATTCCTCAAAATCGCACTAAACGGATATAAATTGCTATAAAACGGTTCAAATTAACTACATTATGATGTTTTTAACAACTATAACGACTGAAAACATGACCGGAGAAATATTGCTGGTTAGACAACGATTTGGAATGAGGCAAGTCCGATGTCCTTCACGCTTCAGGCGCGCGACGAGAAAGGGAGGTCCCTATACATTTTGTGGTTTTATAATGACTGTGATTGTGCAATCGATTCCATTCAAAACGTGATGACGTACAGACACCCAGAGGAAGACGTAGGCAGTGTCGGTTTCTTCATAGCATTCACTGTCGCCTTAAAAACAGACTCCAGATCAGGGGTAAAAATTTCTGAAATCTGACCCCTGTCATGAAAAGTGCTGTAGATATTGTTCTGTACCACTCAGAGACAAAATTCCAACTTCTATAGAAACTAGAAGGTGTTTTCTATCCAATAATAACAATAATATGCATATTGTACGATCAAGAATTTAGCACGAGGCAGTTTAATTTGGAGACCCAAATATGCTAATGCGGAACAGCACCCCCTATAGTTCCAAGAAGTTAATAAACATTTTATAACTTAACACAATGGCATTCTAGCTGTTTTTTTGTTGTTGTTGACAGAGGTCTCAAATGAATCCCACCCCGGTTAAAATTTGAGTATAGCTCGTGAGCCCACCTTTGACCCCGCTCGCACCGTATCCAGTCGCCACCGGTAACAGAGAAGAGCTCGTTACAGAACAAGCCATTCCGCTTGCGCTTCTTTTAGGGTGTTTGTTGAGGTTTTGGAACCTGGAACAAACTTTTTCAGTGGTGCCACAGCTTTCTTCAGAGCCACAGCTTTCTTTCTCCCCTTGCTTTCTTCCTTCTCTCGTAGTCTTGCCTTCCAGGAACAAAAAAAAAGGTTTGAAGGACTGGAGATGCGGTTGAGGGAAATGTATTTCAGGGTTCTTGCAAAAGTAAGGGGACTGTTGCTATGTATAGGTGGACATGGTCATAAAGTCTGTTTAAGTCCAGGGTGGAGTGGTTGGCCAGGTAGATGTTATGTTCTGAGGCACAGCCTAGGAGAATTCTTGCGTTTTTCCGCTGTATGGTAGCAGGGTGGAATACTTTTTGTGGTAGCAAGGGGGAGGTAACCACTCATGTGTTGGGGAAAGTGGAAGAAGCTTTTTCAATCAATCCCTAGAGTGCTGTGGACACCCTTTCCTGCTGTGCCCTCGGGTCATTTGTGCCTGTGTGAATTATTAAGTGGCTGGGTGGCCCTAGTTGTTTCTCAGATAAGCAGATCTAGCGCGTGCTGGGTGTCCGGGCACCAGAGTTGAGCCTGTGGTTAGGGTCTAGGGTGGGCTGTTCTGCTGTGGTGTCGAGGTTGTGGTCAGGATATAAGGTGGGCTGTTCTGCTGTGGTGTTTAGCCTGTGGTCAGGAACTAGGGCGGGCTGTTCTGCTGTGGTGTCGAGGCTGTGGTCAGGGTCTAGGGTGGGCTGTTCTGCTGTGGTGTCGAGGCTGTGGTCAGGGTCTAAGGTGGGCTGTTCTGCTGTGGTGTCGAGGCTGTGGTCAGGATCTAAGGTGGGCTGTTCTGCTGTGGTGTCGAGGCTGTGGTCAGGATCTAAGGTGGGCTGTTCTGCTGTGGTGTTTAGCCTGTGGTCAGGAACTAGGGTGGGCTGTTCTGCTGTGGTGTCGAGGCTGTGGTCAGGATATAAGGTGGGCTGTTCTGCTGTGGTGTTTAGCCTGTGGTCAGGAACTAGGGCGGGCTGTTCTGCTGTGGTGTCGAGGCTGTGGTCAGGAACTAGGGTGGGCTGTTCTGCTGTGGTTTTGAGGCTGTGGTCAGGAACTAGGGTGGGCTGTTTTGCTGTGGTGTCGAGGCTGTGGTCAGGAACTAGGGTGGGCTGTTTTGCTGTGGTGTCGAGGCTGTGGTCAGGAAGTAGGGTGGGCTGTTCTGCTGTGGTGTCGAGGCTGTGGTCAGGATCTAAGGTGGGCTGTTCTGCTTTCCTGGTGGAGTGGCCAGCTCTTTCAGGGGTTTTTCTGTGTCGCATCTCACCTCTCTCACCTCCTCCATCAGCTTTATCTGATCTTCCTTTAGTGCTGTACTTTTCTCCTTCAGCTTTCTCTCTTCCTCCATCTAGCGCTCTCATCTTCTCCTGCCGCTGGGCCTCCTCCTTTCATTCCTCCTCTTTGTCCCGTTGCTGTTGTCTCACCAGAGTCCAGACACGTCCCTCTCCCTCTCCAGTTCTCTCGATCTAGTTGAGGGGGTGTTGACGGGCTGGACTGTTGTCTAGTACTAGTTGAGGGGGTGTTGTTGTGCTGGACTGTTGTCTAGTTCTAGTTGAGGGGGTGTTGACTAGCTGGACTGTTGTCCAGTTCTAGTTGAGGGGGTGTTGACTAGCTGGACTGTTGTCCAGTTCTAGTTGAGGGGGTGTTGTTGTGCTGGACTGTTGTCTGTGTCTGTGCTGACTGGAGTGTGTTGACCTGCTGTTCCAGCTCCACCTGCCTTACCTCCAGCTGGGTGAATTTATCCCTCATTTCAATGAGAGAGTAGTGCTCTGTGTTGGGGAAGGGTAGTCGTCACCAAGAGAGAGCTTCTCCTGCGGTCCTCTCTCTTTGATGTAGTAAAAGTCCTGTTAGAAGTTACGCTGCACCACCACTGTTCTGAAATGACAGAGGCGGTCTCAGTCTCAGGGTCCTCGTAAGGAAGCCACGGGGCAGAGGGTCTCAGTCTCAGGGTCCTCGTAAGGAAGCCACGGGGCAGAGGGTCTCAGTCTCAGGGTCCTCGTAAGGAAGCCACGGGGCAGAGGGTCTCAGTCTCAGGGTCCTCGTAAGGAAGCCACGGGGCAGAGGGTCTCAGTCTCAGGGTCCTCGTAAGGAAGCCACGGGGCAGAGGGTCTCAGTCTCAGGGTCCTCGTAAGGAAGCCACGGGGCAGAGGGTCTCAGTCTCAGGGTCCTCGTAAGGAAGCCACGGGGCAGAGGGTCTCAAGAGGCCTCTGCATATGGGTGGTAGAGGTTGTGATTCTCTGTTCCCATTATTGGGTTCAAGGGCTTTCACACCTCTCACTTCACACAATTAAAAGCTGGAGATGGGAAGTCTGTCCAAAATATCTTGAGATTAAGCCTTTTACTTGTTGGCTTTAAAAATAGTTTCAGATTGAACATTACTCACTCAGTTTCAGGTTGGATGGTATTTTTGGTGGCAAGAATCTTTCTGGATAATTGTGTCCAAAACCCAGCTTGTAGGTTTGGGGTTTTGATTTGGAGTGAAGGGTATGTTGTAGAGCAGGACTGGGGCCCACATTAGAATATGTTTTTGCCATCGCAGGCCAGAATCATATTACAGGATTATACATAATGTGTGTTGACAGAAATATCTACCGTAAATCATGTCCAGATATGCTACTTATTTTACAATGACCTCAACACACTGTTCGTCTTGACAGGGAAACATTTTCAAACAGCTCTTTTTTTGTTCGGGGCAAAGTATTGCTTCAGAGTCAAATAAACATTCTTTAATGAATTCGCCCTCAGCGAATGGCTTGCTATGTTTAGCAATTTTGTGGGACAGTACATAGCTACCTCTCCCAATTCCATCGTTTGCTGAATGCAGTTTTGTGTAAAGTCCTTGCTGCTTTTGCAACTCTTTCGATGCACTTGCCCTCTGCTCAGAAGACATATTCCTATATTTCTCTGCGTGCTTCGCCTGGAAGTGTCGGGACACGTTGTAGTCTTTCAAGACAGTGATGCTCTCTGTGCACACTAAGCACACAGCTGTCCCTGATACCTCAATAAATAAATATTTCAATGTCCTCTCTTGCTGTAACATCCAGGCCTGTTGTAGTATCCTTTATAGCTCTTTGTGAAAAAGTCTTAGTTTATCTAACTCTAAATCTAGCATTTTGCAAAAAAGTTCAGGAAAAGTTAATGAGCTCATGACCTCTCTGCTCCTCCTCCTCCTCTGTCTCTCTGCTCCTCCTCTCTCCTCCTCCGTCTCTCTGCTCCTCCTCCTCCTCCGTCTCTCTGCTCCTCCTCTCTCCTCCTCTGTCTCTCTCCTCCTCCTCCTCCGTCTCTCTGCTCCTCCTCTCTCCTCCTCTGTCTCTCTCCTCCTCCTCTCTCTCTCTGCTCCTCCTCCTCTCCCGTCCCTCTGCTCCTCCTCTCTCCTCCTCCGTCTCTCTGCTCCTCCTCCGTCTCTCTGCTCCTCCTCCTCTCCCGTCCCTCTGCTCCTCCTCTCTCCTCCTCCGTCTCTCTGCTCCTCCTCTGTCTCTCTCCTCCTCCTCCTCTGTCTCTCTCCTCCTCCTCCTCCGTCTCTCTGCTCCTCCTCCGTCTCTCTGCTCCTCCTCTCTCCTCCTCTCCCGTCCCTCTGCTCCTCCTCCTCCTCCTCCGTATCTCTGCTCCTCCTCTCTCCTCCTTTGTCTCTCTCCTCCTCCTCCTCCTCCGTCTCTCTGCTCCTCCTCTCTCCTCCTCTGTCTCTCTGCTCCTCCTCCTCTGTCTCTCTCCTCCTCTCCCGTCCCTCTGCTCCTCCTCCTCCTCCTCCGTCTCTCTGCTCCTCCTCTCTCCTCCTCTGTCTCTCTCCTCCTCCTCCGTCTCTCTGCTCCTCCTCTCTCCTCCTCTGTCTCTCTGCTCCTCGTCCTCTGTCTCCTCCTCCTCCTCCGTCTCTCTGCTCCTCCTCTCTCCTCTCCCGTCTCTCTGCTCCTCCTTCCTCCTCCTCTGTCTCTCCTCCTCCACCTCCTCTGTCTGTCTCCTCCTCCTCTGTCTGTCTCCTCCTCCTCCTCTTATCTCTGCTCCTCCTTCTCTCTCCTCCTCCTCCTCCGTCTCTCTCCTCTGTCTCTCTGCTCCTCTGCCTCTCTGGTTGATGTCTATACAGTGGTGGACAGACAGACAACCAGCCCGGCCGGCCTCTCCCAGTGTGGCTGTTTCACGTACACAAGATTAAGTAGCAAAAGTGACATCCAAAACCAAACCGGGCCACCCAGGAGAGGCAGGGCCAGTGGAAGACCTGTCAGTGGAAGACCCCCCCCCCCTCCCCATTAATCTTCAAGCCTCTTCGTCCCTGCCAACTCACATCTCCTTCAAATGGGACAACCAGGCAGAGAGAAGCAAAGTTACTTTCTCTCCCTCTCCGTTTTATCTCCTTTCACAATCCGTCCAACCTATCGATGAACTCTTAGGGGGACAATTCATCGTCACGGCGTCGCCCCTTGTGTGCCGAGACCTTTAAAGAAACAATGTGATAGTTTTCTTTGTCTGTTCTGTGGCTCTGTTGGTTTGGTTTAGGGATGTGACAAATAAACATTTTCTTAATGATTTAACTGAAATTGTTTTTACAGTTTAAACCAGGAATTTCCCCCAAACTCGGTCCTCAGGACACGTTTTGGTTTTTGCCCTAGCACTACGTAGTGCATTGAAATCATCAAGCTTTGATCATTTACCGCTTGCTACCGCTTGCTATAGACCACCTTCTGCCCCCAGCTGTGCCCTGGACACCATATATGAATTGATTGCCCCCCATCTACCTTCAGAGCTCGTGCTGCTAGGTGACCTAAACTGGGACATGCTTAACACCCCGGCCATCCTACAATCTAAGCTTGATGCCCTCAATCTCACACAAATTATCAATGAACCTACCAGGTACAACCCCAAATCCGTAAACAGGGGCACCCTCATAGATATCATCCTAACCAACCTGCCCTCCAAATACACCTCCGCTGTCTTCAACCAGGATCTCAGCGATCACTGCCTCATTGCCTGCGTCCGTAATGGGTCTGCGGTCAAACGCTCCCAAAACCACTTTAGCGAGCAGGCCTTTCTAATCGACCTGGCCCGGGTATCCTAGAAGGATATTGATTTAATTCCATCAGTAGAGGATGCCTGGTTATTCTTTAAATGTGCTTTCCTCACCATCTTAAATAAGCACGCCCAATTCAAAAAATTTAGAACCAGGAACAGATATAGCCCTTGGTTCACTCGAGACCTGACTGCCCTTAACCAGCACAAAAACATCCTGTGGCATACTGCATTAGCATCGAATAGCCCCCGCGATATGCAACTTTTCAGGGAAGTTAGGAACCAATACACACAGGCAGTTAGGAAAGCAAAGGCTAGCTTTTTCAAACAGAAATTTGCATCCTGTAGCACAAACTCCAAAAAGTTCTGGGACACTAAAGTCCATGGAGAATAAGAGCACCTCCTCCCAGCTGCCCACTGCACTGAGGCTAGGAAACACGGTCACCACAGATAAAACTGCGATAATTGAGAATTTCAATAAGCATTTTTTTTTTTTACGGCTGGCCATGCTTTCCACCTGGCTACCCCTACCCCGGTCCAGAGCCCTGCACCCCCCACAGCAACTTGCCCAAGCCTTCCCATTTTGCCTTCACCAAATTCCAGATAGCTGATGTTCTGAAAGAGCGGCAAAATCTGGACCCCTACGAATCAGCCGGGCTAGCAATCTGGACCCTCTCTTTCTAAAATGATCTGCCGAAATGGTTGCAACCCCTATTACTAGCCTGTTCAACCTCTCTTTCCTATTGTCTGAGATCCCCAAAGATTGGAAAGCTGCCGCGGTCATCCCCCTCGTCAAAGGGGGAGACACTCTAGACCCAAACTGCTACAGACCTATATCTATCCTACCCTGCCTTTCTAAGGTCTTCGAAAGCCAAGTTAACAAACGATATCTTAACCGCCATCGATAAGAAACAATACTGTGCAGCCGTATTCATCGACCTGGCCAAGGCTTTCGACTCAAAAAGCACCACATTCTCATCGGCAGACTCAACAGCCTTGGTTTCTCAAATGACTGCCTCGGGGTTGCAACTACTTCTCAGACAGAGTTCAGTGTGTCATATCGGAGGGCCTGTTGTCCGGACCTCTGACAGTGTCTATGGGGGTGCCACAGGGTTCAATCCTCGGGCCGACTCTTTTCTCTGTATACATCAATGATGTCGCTCTTGCGGCTGGTGATTCTCTGATCCACCTCCACGCAGACGACACCATTCTGTATAGTTCTGGCCCTTCTTTGGACACTGTGTTAAACTAACCTCCATACGAGCTTCAATGCCATACAACTCTCCTTCCGTGGCCTCCAACTGCTCTTAAATGCAAGTAAAACTAAATGCATGCTCTTCAACTGATCGCTGCCCACACCTGCCCGCCTGTCCAACATCACTACTCTGGACGGTTCTGAATATGTGGACAACTACAAATACCTAGGTGTCTGGCTAGACGGTAAACTCTCCTTCCAGAATCACATTAAGCATCTCCAATCCAAAATTAAATCTATAATCAGCTTCCTATTTTGCAACAAAGCATCCTTCACTCATGCTGCCAAACATACCCTCGTAAAACTGACTATCCTACCGATCCTTCGGCGATGTCATTTACAAAATAGCCTCCAACACTCTACTCAGCAAATTGGATGCAGTCTGTCACAGTGCCATCTGTTTTGTCACCAAAGCCCCATATACTACCCACCACTGCGACCTGTATGCTCTCGTTGGCTGGCCCGGGCTTCATATTCGTTGCCAAACACACTGGCTATAGGTCATCTATAGTCTTTGCTATGTAAAGCCCCGCCTTATCTCAGCTCACTGGACACCATAGCAGCACCCACCCGTAGCACGCACTACAGCAGGTATATTTCACTGGTCATCTCCAAAGCCAATTCCTCCTTCGGCCGCCTTTCCTTCCAGTTCTCTGCTGCCAATGACTGGAACGAACTGCAAAAATCACTGAAGCTGGAGGGTCATATCTCCCTCATTAGCTTTAAGCACCAGCTTGTCAGAGCAGCTCACAGATCACTGCACCTGTACATAGCCCATCTGTAAATAGCCCATCCAACTACCTCATCCTCATACTGTTATTTATTTTGCTCGTTTGCATCCGAGTATATCTACTTGCACATTCCTCTTCTGCACATCTATCACTCCAGTCTCTATCACTCCAGTGTTTAATTGTTAAATTGTACTTATTTCGCCACACCTGCCTTACCTCCCTTATCTTACCTCATTTGTACACACTGTATATAGAGATTTTTTTATATTGTATTATTGACTGTATGTTTGTTTTACTCCATGTGTAACTCTGTGTTGTTGTTTGTGTCGCACTGCTTTGCTTTATCTTGGTCAGGTCGCAGTTGTAAATGAGAACTTGTTAACCTACCTGTTTAAACAAAGGTGAAAAAAACAAAAAAACATTTTAAATCAGGGGGGGGGGGGGGGGAAATGTGCACCCCTCGGGGTTCTGAGGACCGAGTTTGGGAAATGCTCAGGTGTTTGAGCTCACACTTGGTACTTGCAGTACAGTACTTTACATTGTACAATCTCTACATCCGGCCCGTCGCGTTTTTTTCCCGACATGTCATCTTGTAGTCTGGTTCTAGATATGCCATCAGGGCAGTGAAGCCAACATCATTTACCATTGATAATGGCTGCATATCAACTGCAATCGTTTCTGTAATCGGCACTGTGATTTTCTCACACATCCTTCATTGCACCTCTTTGGTGTGAAGATCCTGTCTAATGTCTGCTGTTGGGACCTGCGCTGCTGCCAGCAATGGTGTGAAGATCCTGTCTAATGTCTGCTGTTGGGGACCTGCGCTGCTGCCAGCAATGGTGTGAAGATCCTGTCTAATGTCTGCTGTTGGGACCTGCGCTGCTGCCAGCAATGGTGTGAAGATCCTGTCTAATGTCTGCTGTTGGGGACCTGCGCTGCTGCCAGCAATGGTGTGAAGATCCTGTCTAATGTCTGCTGTTGGCACCTGCGCTGCTGCCAGCAATGGTGTGAAGATCCTGTCTAATGTCTGCTGTGGGGACCTGCACTGCTGCCAGCAATGGTGTGAAGATCCTGTCTAATGTCTGCTGTTGGGGACCTGTGCTGCTGCCAGCAATGGTGTGAAGAACCTGTCTAATGTCTGCTGTTGGGGACCTGCGCTGCTGCCAGCAATGGTGTGAAGATCCTGTCTAATGTCTGCTGTTGGGGACCTGCGCTGCTGCCAGCAATGGTGTGAAGATCCTGTCTAATGTCTGCTGTTGGGGACCTGCGCTGCTGCCAGCAATGGTGTGAAGATCCTGTCTAATGTCTGCTGTTGGGGACCTGTGCTGCTGCCAGCAATGGTGTGAAGGTCCTGTCTAATGTCTGCTGTTGGGGACCTGCGCTGCTGCCAGCAATGGTGTGAAGATCCTGTCTAATGTCTGCTGTTGGGGACCTGCACTGCTGCCAGCAATGGTGTGAAGATCCTGTCTAATGTCTGCTGTTGGGGACCTGCCCTGCTGCCAGCAATGGTGTGAAGATCCTGTCTAATGTCTGCTGTTGGGGACCTGCACTGCTGCCAGCAATGGTGTAAAGATCCTGTCTAATGTCTGCTGTTGGGGACCTGCCCTGCTGCCAGCAATGGTGTGAAGATCCTGTCTAATGTCTGCTGTTGGGGACCTGCCCTGCTGCCAGCAACAGTTTGGTTCTCACGGTGCCTCTCCTTCAGATGGTGATGCATTTCACCTGTACTCAATTCCACCTTTTCAAACTATTACTACGCTGCTGTCGCTTCCCTGTCTCACTCTGTCATTTTTACAACTGTTAACGACGATGATATTCGTGGCAAATCATTTGAAAGAGGCATATATCTCCTACTAACGTTACAGCATTGTTCCGATAGGTATTTGTTAAATGTGTATATTTTCCTTAATGATAATGAACGGGACCTGTTATTGGTAGTTTTGTGATAACCGCACTGTGATTAAAAGTTTGAAAAAAAATAATAATTCGGTTATGGATTTATTTATTTTTTGTTGAAGATGCACTATGCAGAAATCACTTCATTTCCTGGTTGCCAAAATTCTAATAGTTTGCATAATTTCAGTTTGTGACAAAAAAAAGGCAGTATAGTGTAGAGAATCATTGTACCATCTAAACCACTGCAATATACAGTATTTTCCATAACCAAAAATATTGTATTTTTCAGCTGGTGTACACAACCAAAAAAAACTTAAGTGAAGCACAGAAATAGCACACACAGAACAGATCTACCGCATCTTAGACTTGCTTTTAATGAGAATGACATATCTATAACTCACTTTTCTATGTGAATTTGGTCAGGTCGCCCCGGAAGTGACATATTGCAGCTTTAACGATCCCAACTTAGTTTAAAACGTTCACACCCCTAGTTTGGTTGGTTCTTCAGTGACTTAGTAGCCTAGAACTCCGTCCATCCCCTTCAGGTTGGCTCTTATCACTTGAAGGATTTTAAAATAAAAATGTATTTGATTTTAAATGTATTGAAAAAGTTAACAATTGCAATATACACAAATGTTTTAATAAATTAAGAATAAAAGCTCTAATTTCCACACCTTCTCAAACCAATCCTAAAAGGTCCCACAGTTGACAGCGCATGTCAGAGCAAAAAACCAAGCCATGAGGTCAAAGGAATTGTCCGTAGAGCTCCGAGACAGAATTGTGTCGAGACACAGATCTGGTTAAGGGTACGAAAACATGTCTGAAGAATTGAAGGTCCGGAAGAACACAGTAGCCTCCATCATTCTTAAATGGAAGAAGTTTGGAACCACCAAGACTCTTCCTAGAGCTGGCTGCCCGGCCAAACTGAGCAACCGGGGGAGAAGGGCCTTGGTCAGGGAGGTGACCAAGAACCCGATGGTCACTCTGACAGAGCTCCAGAGTTCCTCTGTGGAGATGGGGGTAACCTTCCAGAAGGACAACCATCTCTGCAGTACTCCACCAATCAGGCCTTTACGGTAGAGTGGCCAGATGGAAGCCACTCCTCAGTAAAAGGCACATGACAGCCCGCTTGGGGTTTGCCAAAAGACACCTAAAGACTCTCAGACCATGAGAAACAAGATTCTCTGGTCTGATGAAACCAAGATTGAAAACTTTGGCCTGAATGCCAAGCATCACGTCTGGAGGAAACCTGGCACCATCCCTATGGTGAAGCATGGTGGTGGCTGCATCATGCTGTGGGGATGTTTTTTCAGCGGCAGGGATTGGGAGACTAGTCAGGATCGAGGGAAAGTTGAACAGAGCAAAGCACAGAGAGATCCGAGGACGCGCAGGACCTCAAACTACGGTGAAGGGTTGTTGTCCTTCAAAACAGGACAACAACCCTAAGTACACAGCCAAGACAAAGCAGGAGTGGATTCGGGACAAGTCTCTGAATGTCCTTGAGTGGCCCAGCCAGAGCTCGGACATGAACCTGATCAAACATCTCTGGAGAGACCTGAAAATAGCTGTGCAGCGACACTCCCCATCCAACCTGACAGAGCTTGAGAGGATCTGCTGAGAAGAAATGGGAGAAACTCCCCAAATACAGCTGTGCCAAGCTTGGAGCATCATACCCAAGATGACTTGAGGCTGTAATCACTGCCAAAGTTGCTTCAACAAAGTACTGAGTAAAGGGTCTAAATACTACATAAATGTGATATTTCAAGTTGTAAAAAATGTATGCATTTGCAAAAATGTCTAAAAACCTGTTTTTACTTTCTCATTATGGCGTATTGTGTGTAGATTGATGAGGGGGAAAAAACGATTTAAATCAATTTTAGAACAAGGCTGTAATGTAACAAAATGTGAAAAATGTCAAGGGGTCTGAATACTTTCCGAATGCACTGTGTATTCCAACTCATGGAAATATATTAACTGCATGACCTCCATCAAGCTCTAACCAACTCATTTTGAGAAGGTGTTGGTTGGTGGACTGTTTGGTGAGTACAGTGGATCTGAAGGTATATCACACTGGATCAGCCCCAAATGGTACCCTAGTGCACTACTATAGACTAGAGCCCTATTCCCTATATAGTGCACTACTTTTGACTAGAGCCCTATTCCCTATATAGTGCACTACTTTTGACTAGAGCCCTATTCCCTATATAGTGCACTACTTTTGACTAGAGCCCTATTCCCTATATAGTGCACTACTTTTGACCAGAGCCCTATTCCCTATTATAGTGCACTACTTTTGACCAGGGCCCTATTCCCTATATAGTGCACTACTTTTGACTAGAGCCCTATTCCCTATATAGTGCACTACTATAGACCAGAGCCCTATTCCCTATATATAGTGCACTACTTTAGACCAGAGCCCTATTCCCTATATATAGTGCACTACTTTAGACCAGAGCCCTATTCCCTATATAGTGCACTACTTTTGACTAGAGCCCTATTCCCTATATAGTGCACTACTTTAGACCAGGGCCCTATTCCCTATATAGTGCACTACTTTAGACCAGAGCCCTATTCCCTATATATAGTGCACTACTGTTGACCAGAGCCCTATTCCCTATATATAGTGCACTACTTTAGACCAGAGCCCTATTCCCTATATAGTGCACTACTTTTGACGAGGGTGCAATTTGGAATGCAGACAATGCTAAGTTATGGGAATTGAGGTTTATAGTTGAAAATACAGTGGAATCACCAGATGGTCACATGAAATAGGTCTCTATAAAACTGAATCAAAGTACTGTTGTTTGACCTATTCCACCTGATCCAAGTTTCCCTTCATCGTGACTTTTGTTATTCCCTAACTAATTCCACTGAAGTCATTGATGGAACGCGTTCAACCTTTATTGTTCCAGTTTAGTATTGACAGTACAACATTTGTGTCAACTATGCACCAGTTTTTAATTTTTTTACACCCACCCTTATCTCAAAGTGAGACATTCGAAAGCAACAAATGCTGCCCCGTTTGTCCTGTATAAAAACACAGCCCCGTGTCTCGTGTTCGGTCAGAACATGACGCTCATAACGGGTCGTTTGATGTGTTGGGAGCATTGGGTCTAAATAAAGAGGCGAGAGACTGAAGGATTTGGCAATGCGTTAATTAGTGCTGGGTTATACCAATTAAGTGGTTTGTTGTGCGAAGAAGACAGAAGGTACAGTCACGCAGCTAGAGGCCCACTGGACAGCAACACTATTGTTTACTGAAACACAAAGACCAACTGTAAAGAAACCTTGGTTGTTGTTGTACCCAAGCCGACTGCATTGTGTGTGTTTCGTACTGGGTCCTGCAAAGCCTTCAGTGTTAAAAGGGGTATTGGAGAGCTCTCAGAATTGATAAAAAAAAAACGTATGGAAACCACACTATAAATACCTAGCCACAAGCGCATTAGTGAGGTCGGGCACTGATGTTGGGCAATTAGGCCTCGCTCACAGTCGGCGCTCCGATTCATCCCAAAGGTGTTCGATGAGGTTGAGGTCAGGGCTCTGTGCATGCCAGTCAAGTTCGTCCACACCGATCTCGACAAACCATTTCTGTATGGACCTCACTTTGTGCACGGGGGCATTGTCATGCTGAAACAGGAAAGGGCCTTCCCCAAACTGTTGCCACAAAGTTGGAAGCACAGAATAGTCTAGAATGTCATTGTATGCTGTAGCGTTCTGATTTCCATTCCCTGAAACTAAGGGGCCCGAACCATGAAAAACCACCCCAGACCATTATTCATCCTCCTCCAAACTTTACAGTTGGCACTATGCATTGGGGCAGGTAGCGTTCTCCTAGTGTAACAGTATAACTTTAGACCGTCCCCTCGCCCCGACACGGGCGCGAACCAGGGACCCTCTGCACACATCAACAACTGACACCCACGAAGCGTCGTTACCCATCGCTCCACAAAAGCCGCGGCCCTTGCAGAGCAAGGGGAAACCCTACTTCAGGTCTCAGAGCAAGTGACGTAACCGATTGAAATGCTATTAGCGCGTACCCGCTAACTAGCTAGCCATTTCACATCCGTTACACTCACCCCCCTTTCAACCTCCTCCTTTTCCGCAGCAACCAGTGATCCGGGTCACGGCACCAATGTAACAGTATAACTTTAAACCGTCCCCTCGCCCCGACACGGGCGCGAACCAGGGACCCTCTGCACACATCAACAACGGTCGCCCACGAAGCATCGTTACCCATCGCTCCACAAAGGCCACGGCCCTTGCAGAGCAAGGGGAAACCCTACTTCAGGTCTCAGAGCAAGTGACGTAACCGATTGAAATGCTATTAGCGCGTACCCGCTAACTAGCTAGCCATTTCACATCCGTTACACTAGCATCCGCCAAACCCAGATTAGTCCGTCAGCCAGATGGTGAAGCGTGATTCATCCCTCCAGAGAACATGTTTCCACTGCTCAAGAGTTCAATCGCGTCGAGCATTACGCCACTCCAGCCGACGCTTGCACATGGTGATCTTAGCCTCGTGTGCGGCTGCTCGGCCATGGAAACCCATTTCATGAAGCTCCCGACGAACAGTAACTGTGCCGATGTTGCTACCAGAGTCAGTTTGGAACTCGTTAGTGAGTGTTGCAACCGAGGACAACCGCGCTACGTGCTTCAGCGGTCCCGTTCTGAGATTGTGTGGCCTACCACTTCGAGGCTGAGCCGTTGTTGCTCCTAGACATTTCCACTTCACAATAGCAGCACTTACAGTTGGTCGGGGGCAGTTCTAGCAGAGCAGAAATTTGATGAACTGACTTATTGGAAAGGTGGCATCCTATGAAGGTACCACGTTAAAAGTCACGGAGGTCTTCAGTAAGGCCATTCTACTGCCAATGTTTGTCTATGGAGATTGCATGGCGTTGTGCTCAATTCTATACACCCGTCAGCAAATGAAGGGGTGTCCACATATGTATACACACACACACAAAAGTATCTCATTGCTCGTCCTATATAGGGCTTTATACTGTGACCTCTCCATGTCCCTCTAATCTATACTTTCCATAGTTTAACTAAATGGCTAATTAACACGTCTTCCCATCTCCATTACCTGTACTCCAGACGGAACCCTATTGCAGACGGAACCCTATTGCAGACGGAACCCTATTGCAGACGGAACCCTATTGCAGGCGGAACCCTATTGCAGGCGGAACCCTGTTCCAGACGGAACCCTATTCCAGACGGAACCCTATTGCAGACGGAACCCTGTCCAGGCGGAACCCTAATCCAGACGGAACCCTATTCCAGACGGAACCCTACTGCAGACGGAACCCTGTTCCAGACAGAACCCTATTCCAGACGTAGTGCACTATATAGGGAACAGGGTGGCGTTTTGGATACATCCTATACTTTCCAGTTTAACTCGAGGGTAAATTAACAAGACTTCCCTTCTTTATATGATGGGATGAGTTTTCCCTGCTTGTCCAGAGAAGCCCTACCCACGTAATGGGATGAGTTTTCCCTGCTTGTCCAGAGAATCCCTACCCAGGTAATGGGATGAGTTTCCCCTGCTTGTCCAGAGAAGCCCTACTGAAGCGATGAGTTAGATTCCTTCAGTTTTCTGTTGATGTCGTCCAACTTGATTTAAATAGGGTATTAGTGGTTCGTTAGAGGGACGGCCCAACAGATAATAGGTATTGCCTGAACCTGGGAGATTACAATGTCTTATTTGAAATGGAGTGTGATTCCGATGGGTTAAAATCCAAGATGGGACTCGTGTGTAAACATTCATTCATTTGGCTGTGTTGTTGAAATGCAGACGGTTACAGTACAATCCCACTACAATAGAATTTAGTTCAACTGTAATCAGTCAAAACGAGAAGTTAAACTTTGAGCTCATTAATTCTTAACAAATAGCTCTCCCCTGACAGCAAGCAATTTCAGGATTTTAACATTTTTTTGTCTTAAACTACAGCAAAAAAAAAGGAAGGGACAAAGCAACAAACACAATACTAAAACAGGACAGAAAATCCCTTTGAACACATAAATATCCATGTATTATTTAATCAAGTAGAGAGTAATTATGGTACAAGCAACAACAGGTGTGTGTCTTCAGACCAGAGTCAGGACAGTCCAGTTTACTTAGCAGACCTCCTAGTCCTTTTGTCCCAGGAGAAGTTGGCTCCGTACGACTTCACTCTGGGCTTCTTCTCCATCTTCTCTGTGATGTCGTAACTCCAACCTGAGATAATAAACAGCTCAGATGAATGAAATGAAGCCACGGGGGCCAAGAACAGCTTGTGTTTCCCTCTTGGATCCATTCCCCTCCAAGTGGAGGCATAAACACGCGTCGTCAGAAAGCTGTGTATAGACAGAACCGCACTAATCTCTATCCTGCTGTGATAAACAAAACACGTCTCCTCGAGCTAGTGTGTTTGTTAGCGTCACCCTCAACCAACGACTAGCGGAGGGTAGGAAGAGGGGATCTATGGGAGTCAACAGTGTGTGTGTGTGGGCGTTTACCGTTTTTCTCTGCGAACGCGACAGCGTCGTCCTTGGAGGTGAACGTTAGGTTCATGTTGGACATGGGGTCACCCCTGAGAGAACAGATAGAAAGCCATGGTGATAACATAATCATTCAAAAACTAGCTTGAACGTAACATTTCAGTCAAATTTTTGAAAAAAATACACCAATTGTTATCACATATCACAACCCCAGTGACGTTTTTTTGGGGGGGGTTTTAGGGTTCTGACTGGAAACAGGTATTTAATATATATCTGTGTTGTTTTACGTGGAGGCCCATCCCATCAGAGGGTTTTCCCAGCGTTCCCGGGTGTCGAAGTCCATCTTCCACTTCTTGGTTCCGTGGGCTCCGGACTGCATGGCCGTACGGGCCGGCACAAAGATGTGCACCTTGCGGGTCTTTATGTGTTCGTCGGGAATCCCGGTCAGAGTGGAGATGTCCTGAGGGTGAGAACCACAAACACACACGCATTAGTAACAATACATCATATTCATGAAAACATCAACAAAAACTAAATAATACGTCTATAGGCTATAACTATGCTGTGTTGTATGCCTCAGGTAAATCTGAGCTGATAAACTACGTGCACGTTGTAATCAAAATTAAAATCTTTTAAAAAATTGGTGCATTTCAAAATGTCCTTTTGTCAGGCGCAGCTGGGAGCTAGTTCTATACGATGGAGAGTGGTGGGGTTGGATAAACCAGGATTGGGAACATTATTTTGGCTTCCCAACGGCGACAGACAGAGAGCTGTGGATCAAAACATGATGTCGCCACGCTCAACATTTACACCGACATCAACCCGGTACACCGGAGCAAGACGGAAACCGCAAAGTAACTACACAACATAATCTCCTGTCTGCTGATTCCTGTCTCCTGTCTGCTGCCCTTGGCAGCTGATTCTGACCGGGACAAAGACATTACAAGTGATCGATTAGTAGGCTGTGTTTATATTTTTTAACAGTCATTGGTTTATAGCCGCAGATATTTCGTCCATTCTAGGTGGGTTTCAGCAACTCATGAAAGTGCTTTAGCAATGTTACAAACTTCCCCATTGCACCCATTTCAGCAAAACAGGTAGTTCAGACAAGGAAGCACTTAGAGATGGTCATTGTCACGTTTTCACGAAATTCATAGAATTTTTGGGAATAACGTTGAGTAAGGGATGTGAAACTTTTATAGCAACAGAGTGGAGAAGGGGCCATGTGTTTGGACAATAAAGACGCTGCAGACCGGTACAGCCAATAAGAGCCACATTAGGCCTATATGCAAATAAGTCATTTCCCTACACGGGCCTTCCATCATTCTCTTTGAACTGGACTGTGTGTTTACAGGAAGTAGGGCCTGCATTCATTCACTTTGAACTGGACTATGTGTTTACAGGAACTAGGGCCTGCCATCATTCTCTTTGAACTGGACTATGTGTTTACAGGAACTAGGGCCTGCCATCATTCTCTTTGAACTGGACTATGTGTTTACAGGAACTAGGGCCTGCCATCATTCACTTTGAACTGGACTATGTGTTTACAGGAAGTAGAGCCTGCCATCATACACTTTGAACTGGACTATGTGTTTACAGGAACTAGGGCCTGCCATCATTCTCTTTGAACTGGACTGTGTGTTTACAGGAACTAGGGCCTGCCATCATTCACTATGAACTGGACTGTGTGTTTACAGGAAGTAGAGCCTGCCATCATTCTCTTTGAACTGGACTGTGTGTTTACAGGAAGTAGAGCCTGCCATCATTCTCTTTGAACTGGACTGTGTGTTTACAGGAAGTAGGGCCTGCATTCATTCACTTTGAACTGGACTATGTGTTTACAGGAACTAGGGCCTGCCATCATTCTCTTTGAACTGGACTGTGTGTTTACAGGAAGTAGAGCCTGCCATCATTCTCTTTGAACTGGACTATGTGTTTACAGGAACTAGGGCCTGCCATCATTCTCTTTGAACTGGACTGTGTGTTTACAGGAAGTAGAGCCTGCCATCATTCTCTTTGAACTGGACTATGTGTTTACAGGAACTAGGGCCTGCCATCATTCTCTTTGAACTGGACTGTGTGTTTACAGGAAGTAGAGCCTGCCATCATTCCCTTTGAACTGGACTGTGTGTTTACAGGAAGTAGCAACAGCGTGACTTTGAACTGGACTATGTGTTTACAGGAAGTAGAGCCTGCCACCATTCTCTTTGAACTGGACTGTGTGTATACAGGAAGTAGCAACAGCGTGACTTTGAACTGGACTATGTGTTCACAGGAAGTAGAGCCTGCCATCATTCTCTTTGAACTGGACTGTGTGTTTACAGGAAGTAGCAACAGCGTGACTTTGAACTGGACTATGTGTTTACAGGAAGTAGAGCCTGCCACCATTCTCTTTGAACTGGACTGTGTGTTTACAGGAAGTAGCAACAGCGTGACTTTGAACTGGACTGTGTGTTTACAGGAAGTAGCAACAGCGTGACTTTGAACTGGACTGTGTGTATACAGGAAGTAGCAACAGCGTGACTTTGAACTGGACTATGTGTTTACAGGAAGTAGAGCCTGCCATCATACACTTTGAACTGGACTATGTGTTTACAGGAACTAAGGCCTGCCATCATTCTCTTTGAACTGGACTGTGTGTTTACAGGAAGTAGCAACAGCGTGACTTTGAACTGGACTGTGTGTTTACAGGAAGTAGAGCCTGCCATCATTCTCTTTGAACTGGACTATGTGTTTACAGGAACTAGGGCCTGCCATCATTCTCTTTGAACTGGACTGTGTGTTTACAGGAAGTAGCAACAGCGTGACTTTGAACTGGACTGTGTGTTTACAGGAAGTAGAGCCTGCCATCATTCTCTTTGAACTGGACTGTGTGTTTACAGGAAGTAGCAACAGCGTGACTTTGAACTGGACTATGTGTTTACAGGAAGTAGAGCCTGCCACCATTCTCTTTGAACTGGACTGTGTGTTTACAGGAAGTAGCAACAGCGTGACTTTGAACTGGACTGTGTGTTTACAGGAAGTAGCAACAGCGTGACTTTGAACTGGACTGTGTGTATACAGGAAGTAGCAACAGCGTGACTTTGAACTGGACTGTGTGTTTACAGGAAGTAGCAACAGCGTGACTTTGAACTGGACTGTGTGTTTACAGGAAGTAGCAACAGCGTGACTTTGAACTGGACTGTGTGTATACAGGAAGTAGCAACAGCGTGACTTTGAACTGGACTGTGTGTATACAGGAAGTAGCAACAGCGTGACTTTAGATCATTAGAACACATTCACCTGAATGGATTTCTGTAAATATGTAAAACACCACAGGAAGTCCTCTTCCATCTGGGAACTTTACAGTCCTATTGATCAAACAACCATGAAAAAAAGGTATGCTCTCTCTCTCCCTCAGTTACGCACATCAACAAGATCAACAACTAATAGCCAGAGCGAGATGTGCTCAAACCTAACGAGGGTACATCAGATAAACCCTCTCCCAACTTTTTCAGCTGGTCCTAAACAATCTGTACATATTAGTAAAGACTAGATTACATTGAGAATAGTCTGAGGGGTGCACAGCCTGAGGCAAGAGAAAGAGCGCAAGCTTTTCCTCCCCCTCCCCCCCGACTTTTACAAATAGTCCATAAGTGGCATCATGCAGCCCAGATACGTTTTGATTTAAGACATTAAAAGGTTTGTATCATTCACAACTACATTTGTTAACTGGTAAAATCCCATTTCCCACATGGTCAGAGACCGTAGCAGAGTGGAAACTGGAGAGACCCAACATAACAATCCTGTCACAACAGACAATGCCAAGAACATTGTGAATGATGTCACAACAGACAATGCCAAGAACATTGTGAATGCTGAATATTGTAAATGGCATGTCATTTTCCCGGTGTACCGAAACCTAACAGTGACCCCCAAAAACCACAACACGTACCGAACATTGGATTTGGTGATCTGTTACACCCCTACGCATTAGGGTTGTATTCATTAGTGAAAACCGTATCAAATTGTTTTGCAACAGAAAAACCCGAACAAGTACCTCCCGGTTTCAAGCTGTTCTACATCCATTTGGTGCCTAATTAATAAGGACTAGAATTATATGGATATACAAGATCTGTGTGGTTGGGATAATTAAAATTTAGGCCTAAATCGTAAATAATGTAAATGGATGACTGAATATCACTTATTTTAGTGGTTATAACGTTTCAAAAATGTTATCTAATGCAGTTTTCAAAAACTTTGACCGACGAGTATGACAACTGAAAAGAATGTGGATGTAAAAAAAAAAGTATATAAAAAATAAATAAAAAAAAAGCAAGATATGTAAACAAATATGAATATATAATTACAGAGTTCATGACATGCACATTTTATAACAATATTCAATTAATTATCAGCTTCATTTCCCCATTTGTGTTTTTTCTCCCCTTTCCCAGACGGCGATTTAAAGAGCTGGCCCCTTGGCTGCTAACTGCCGTCAGGATCCTGTCTGGGGAGTTCCTTTGAACGTATTCTGTCAAGTGGACCAGCAACCAGGTTGCCATCCAACCTTTTTTATGTGAGTAAAGTACATATAAAAAAAATAATGTAATGATGGAAACAGAAAACTTCTCAGTCAACTTTCCAAATGTCGACAAAAACAAAATACGCTAGACCAAGTGGGGATCTTTTTGTGTCTGTAAAATGTATTTATGCAGGAAATAGGGGTGGAAAGCGCTAATAAATATTGATATAATAACCATTATGTCGAAGTAAACTTGGGAGTCACGTGATATGTCCTGCGGTCCTCCCTCTACAACTCATGAAAGCATGCAGTTTATGAGGCTACAGATTAAATAAGTTATGAACTTCACAGGGTGGTGAAAGTGCACGGTGATGAGCTTGATTCTCCTTTTCCAATAAATATTGACTGTTTTATTCTGGTGACATGATCAATGCCATTTGACAAATACAAACAATGTTGCTGTCCTGTCTATAATAATCTCATCGAGGAGGCTATACCCGCATTGTATCTGAAAACTGTCGCCTAGAGCGTACGTGCCAATACAACCGAGTTAGCGAAACATTAAGAACACCTTCCTAATATTGAGTTTTGCCCTCAGAACAGTCTCAATTCGTCAGGGGGGGCATGGGACTCTACAAGGTGTTGAAAGCGTTCCACATGGATGCTGGCCCATTTTGACGCCAATGCTTCCCACAGTTGTGTCAAGTTGGCTGGATGTCCTTTGGGTGGTGGACCATTCTTGATACACACAGGAAACTGTTGAGGGTGAAAAACCCCAGCAGCGTTGCAGTTCTTGACACAAACCGGTGTGCCTGGTACCTACTACCATACCCCGTTCAAAGGCACTTCAATCTTTTGTCTTGCCCCATTCACCCCCTGAATGGCACACATACACAATCCATGTCTCAGGCGTCTCAAGGCTTAAAAAGTCCTTCTATAACCGGTCTCTTCCCCTTCATCTGCACTGAAGTGGATTTAACAGGTGACATCAATAAGGGATCATAACTCTGGATTCACCTGGTCGGTGTCACGGAAAGAGAAGGTGTATTTCACGTTTTATACACTCCGTGTATTTAAAAAACATTTGTGAAAAAAACATCAGTAGATGGAAAACCAATTAACTTAAAATGTTTTATTTGGTACGTGGGAATTTAACCGCAAAAGGTATTTTTATGTGATTACGTAAAACACAGCTTTTTATGAACAAGTCAATTTGATGGAAACACGTCTCTGGTGGGAAAATGCACATATTGTTCATATGCAGATGTTAGAAAATGTGCATGAAAATATGTTGCCAATTGGATGGAACCCCCTAGCTACCGACCCCCCTAGCCACCGACCCCCCCTAGCCACCGACCCCCCTAGCCACCGACCCCCCCTAGCCACCGACCCCCCTAGCCACCGACCCCCCCTAGCCACCGACCCCCCTAGCCACCGACCCCCCTAGCCACCGACCCACCGACCCCCCTAGCTACCGACCCCCCTTGCCACCGACCCCCCCTAGCCACCGAACCCCCCTAGCCACCGAACCCCCTAGCCACCGACCCCCCTAGCCACCGACCCCCCCTAGCCACCGACCCCCCCTAGCCACCGACCCCCCCTAGCCACCGACTCCCTAGCCACCGACCCCCCCTAGCCACCGACCCCCCTAGCCACCGACCCCCCCTAGCCACTGACTCCCTAGCCACCGACCCCCCCTAGCCACCGACCCCCCCTAGCCACCGACCCCCCCTAGCCACCGACCCCCCTAGCCACTGACTCCCTAGCCACTGACCCCCCTAGCCACTGACCCCCCTAGCCCCTAGTTACTGACCCCTTAGCCACTGACTCCCTAGCCACTGACCCCCTAGCCACTGACCCCCTAGCCACTGACCCCCTAGCCACTGACCCCCCTAGCCACTGACCCCCCTAGCCACTGACCCCCCTAGCCCCTAGTTACTGACCCCTTAGCCACTGACTCCCTAGCCACTGACCCCCTAGCCACTGACCCCCCTAGCCACTGACCCCCCTAGCCACTGACCCCCCTAGCCACTGACTCCCTAGCCACTGACCCCCTAGCCACTGACCCCCCTAGCCACTGACTCCCTAGCCACTGACTCCCTAGCCACTGACCCCCTAGCCACTGACCCCCCTAGCCACTGACCCCCTTAGCCACTGACCCCCTAGCCTAGCTACTAAACCCCCTAGCTACTGACCCCCTAGCCACTGACCCCCTAGCCTAGCTACTAAACCCCTAGCTACTGAACCCTAGCTACTGACCCCCTAGCCACTGACCCCCCTAGCCCCTAGTTACTGACCCCTTAGCCACTGACCCCCTAGCCACTGACCCCCTAGCCTAGCTACTAAACCCCTAGCTACTGACCCCCTAGCCTAGCTACTAAACCCCCTAGCTACTAAACCCCTTAGCTACTAAACCCCCTAGCTACTAAACCCCCTAGCTACTAAACCCCCTAGCTACTAAACCCCCTAGCTACTAAACCCCCTAGCTACTAAACCCCCTAGCTACTAAACCCCTTAGCTACTAAACCCCTTAGCTACTAAACCCCTTAGCTACTAAACCCCTTAGCTACTAAACCCCTTAGCTACTAAACCCCTTAGCCTAGCCACTGAACCCCCTAGCCTAGCCACTGAACCCCCTAGCCTAGCCACTGAACCCCCTAGCCTAGCCACTGACCCCCCTAGCCCCTAGCTACTGAACCCCTAGCTACTGACCCCTAGCCCCTAGCTACTGACCCCCAGCTACTGAAACCCCTAGACCCCCTAGACCCTGACCCCCTAGCTACTAAACCCCCTAGCTACTAAACCCCTTAGCTACTAAACCCCTTAGCTACTAAACCCCCTAGCTACTAAACCCCCTAGCCACTAAACCCCCTAGCCACTAAACCCCTTAGCCACTAAACCCCTTAGCCACTAAACCCCTTAGCCACTAAACCCCTTAGCCACTAAACCCCTTAGCCACTAAACCCCTTAGCTACTAAACCCCTTAGCTACTAAACCCCCTAGCTACTAAACCCCCTAGCTACTAAACCCCCTAGCTACTAAACCCCTTAGCTACTAAACCCCTTAGCTACTAAACCCCTAGCTACTAAACCCCTTAGCTACTAAACCCCTAGCTACTAAACCCCTTAGCTACTGAACCCCCTAGCTACTAAACCCCCTAGCTACTAAACCCCTTAGCTACTAAACCCCTTAGCTACTAAACCCCTTAGCTATTGGTGGAGATTGAATGGGTCACAGTTCCTTACCGACAAACATGAACGTGTTTAAGTAATGAGAGATGGGGGGAAAAAAAGAGAGCGAGAGAGATGGGGGGAGAAAAAGAGCGAGAGAGATGGGGGGGGAAAAAAGAGCGAGAGAGATGGGGGGGAAAAAAGAGCGAGAGAGATGGGGGGGAAAAAAGAGCGAGAGAGATGGGGGGGAAAAGAGAGAGAGAGAGATGGGGGGGGAAAAAGAGAGAGAGAGATGGGGGGAGAGAGAGAGATGGGGGAGAGAGATGGGGGGGGAAAAAAGAGCGAGAGAGATGGGGGGGAAAAAAGAGCAAGAGAGATGGGGGGAGAGAGAGAGATGGGGGGAGAGAGAGAGATGGGGGGAGAGAGAGAGATGGGGGGGGAAGAGAGAGAGAGATGGGGGGGAAGAGAGAGAGAGATGGGGGGGAAGAGAGAGAGAGATGGGGGGGGAAGAGAGAGAGAGATGGGGGGGGAAGAGAGAGAGAGATGGGGGGGGGAAGAGAGAGAGAGATGGGGGGGGGAAGAGAGAGAGAGATGGGGGGGGAAGAGAGAGAGAGATGGGGGGGGAGAGAGAGAGAGATGGGGGGGAAGAGAGAGAGAGATGGGGGGGGGAAGAGAGAGAGAGATGGGGGGGGGGAAGAGAGAGAGAGATGGGGGGGGGAAGAGAGAGAGAGATGGGGGGGGAAGAGAGAGAGAGATGGGGGGGGGAAGAGAGAGAGAGATGGGGGGGGAAGAGAGAGAGAGATGGGGGGGGGAAGAGAGAGAGAGATGGGGGGGGGAAGAGAGAGAGAGATGGGGGGGGAGAGAGAGAGAGAGATGGGGGGGGGAGAGAGAGAGAGAGATGGGGGGGAGAGAGAGAGAGATGGGGGGGGAAGAGAGAGAGAGATGGGGGGGGAAGAGAGAGAGAGATGGGGGGGGAAGAGAGAGAGAGATGGGGGGGGGAAGAGAGAGAGAGATGGGGGGGGAAGAGAGAGAGAGATGGGGGGGGGAAGAGAGAGAGAGATGGGGGGGGGAAGAGAGAGAGAGATGGGGGGGGGAAGAGAGAGAGAGATGGGGGGGGGAAGAGAGAGAGAGATGGGGGGGGGGAAGAGAGAGAGAGATGGGGGGGGGAAGAGAGAGAGAGATGGGGGGGGAAGAGAGAGAGAGATGGGGGGGGAAGAGAGAGAGAGATGGGGGGGGGAAGAGAGAGAGAGATGGGGGGGGGAAGAGAGAGAGAGATGGGGGGGGGAAGAGAGAGAGAGATGGGGGGGGGAAGAGAGAGAGAGATGGGGGGGGAGAGAGAGAGAGATGGGGGGGGGAAGAGAGAGAGAGATGGGGGGGGGGAAGAGAGAGAGAGATGGGGGGGGGGGGAAGAGAGAGCGAGATGGGGGGGGGAAGAGAGAGCGAGATGGGGGGGGGGAAGAGAGAGCGAGATGGGGGGGGGAGAGAGAGAGAGATGGGGGGGGAAGAGAGAGAGAGATGGGGGGGGGAAGAGAGAGAGAGATGGGGGGGGGGAAGAGAAAGAGAGATGGGGGGGGGAAGAGAGAGAGAGATGGGGGGGGGAAGAGAGAGAGAGATGGGGGGGAAGAGAGAGAGAGAGATGGGGGGGGAAGAGAGAGAGAGATGGGGGGGGAAGAGAGAGAGAGATGGGGGGGGGGAAGAGAGAGAGAGATGGGGGGGGGGGGAAGAGAGAGAGAGATGGGGGGGGGGAAGAGAGAGAGAGATGGGGGGGGGAAGAGAGAGAGAGATGGGGGGGGGGAAGAGAGAGAGAGATGGGGGGGGAAGAGAGAGAGAGATGGGGGGGGAAGAGAGAGAGAGATGGGGGGGGAAGAGAGAGAGAGAGATGGGGGGGGGGAAGAGAGAGAGAGATGGGGGGGGGGAAGAGAGAGAGAGAGATGGGGGGGGGGGAAGAGAGAGAGAGAGATGGGGGGGGGGAAGAGAGAGAGAGAGATGGGGGGGGGAAGAGAGAGAGAGAGATGGGGGGGGGAAGAGAGAGAGAGAGATTGGGGGGGGGAAGAGAGAGAGAGAGATTGGGGGGGGGGAAGAGAGAGAGAGAGATTGGGGGGGGAAGAGAGAGAGAGAGATTGGGGGGGGGAAGAGAGAGAGAGAGATGGGGGGGGGAAGAGAGAGAGAGATGGGGGGGGAAGAGAGAGAGAGATGGGGGGGGGGAAGAGAGAGAGAGATGGGGGGGGGGGAGAGAGAGAGAGATGGGGGGGGAAGAGAGAGAGAGATGGGGGGGGGAAGAGAGAGAGAGATGGGGGGGGGGGAAGAGAGAGAGAGATGGGGGGGGGGAAGAGAGAGAGAGATGGGGGGGGGGAAGAGAGAGAGAGATGGGGGGGGGGAAGAGAGAGAGAGATGGGGGGGGGAAGAGAGAGAGAGATGGGGGGGGGAAGAGAGAGAGAGATGGGGGGGGAAGAGAGAGAGAGATGGGGGGGGAAGAGAGAGAGAGATGGGGGGGGGAAGAGAGAGAGAGATTGGGGGGGGGAAGAGAGAGAGAGAGATTGGGGGGGGGAAGAGAGAGAGAGAGATGGGGGGGGGGAAGAGAGAGAGAGATGGGGGGGGGGGAAGAGAGAGAGAGATGGGGGGGGGGAAGAGAGAGAGAGATGGGGGGGGGGAAGAGAGAGAGAGATGGGGGGGGGAAGAGAGAGAGAGATGGGGGGGGGAAGAGAGAGAGAGATTGGGGGGGGGGAAGAGAGAGAGAGATTGGGGGGGGGGAAGAGAGAGAGAGATGGGGGGGGGGAAGAGAGAGAGAGAGATTGGGGGGGGGGGAAGAGAGAGAGAGAGATTGGGGGGGGGGAAGAGAGAGAGAGAGATGGGGGGGGAAGAGAGAGAGAGAGATGGGGGGGGGGAAGAGAGAGAGAGATGGGGGGGGGGGAAGAGAGAGAGAGATGGGGGGGGGGAAGAGAGAGAGAGATGGGGGGGGGAAGAGAGAGAGAGATGGGGGGGGGAAGAGAGAGAGAGATGGGGGGGGGAAGAGAGAGAGAGATGGGGGGGGAAGAGAGAGAGAGATGGGGGGGGGAAGAGAGAGAGAGATGGGGGGGGGAAGAGAGAGAGAGATGGGGGGGGAAGAGAGAGAGAGATGGGGGGGGAAGAGAGAGAGAGATGGGGGGGGGAAGAGAGAGAGAGATGGGGGGGAGAGAGAGAGAGAGATTGGGGGGGGGGAAGAGAGAGAGAGAGATTGGGGGGGGGGAAGAGAGAGAGAGAGATGGGGGGGGGAAGAGAGAGAGAGAGATTGGGGGGGGGGAAGAGAGAGAGAGATGGGGGGGGGGAAGAGAGAGAGAGAGATGGGGGGGGGGGAAGAGAGAGAGAGATGGGGGGGGGGAAGAGAGAGAGAGAGATGGGGGGGGGGAAGAGAGAGAGATGGGGGGGGGGAAGAGAGAGAGAGATGGGGGGGGAAGAGAGAGAGAGATGGGGGGGGGAAGAGAGAGAGAGATGGGGGGGGGGGAAGAGAGAGAGAGATGGGGGGGGGGAAGAGAGAGAGAGATGGGGGGGGAAGAGAGAGAGAGATGGGGGGGGGGGAAGAGAGAGAGAGATGGGGGGGGGAAGAGAGAGAGAGATGGGGGGGAAGAGAGAGAGAGATGGGGGGGGGAAGAGAGAGAGAGATGGGGGGGGAAGAGAGAGAGAGATGGGGGGGGGAAGAGAGAGAGAGATGGGGGGGGGAAGAGAGAGAGAGATGGGGGGGGAAGAGAGAGAGAGATGGGGGGGGGAAGAGAGAGAGAGATGGGGGGGGAAGAGAGAGAGAGATGGGGGGGGGAAGAGAGAGAGAGATGGGGGGGAAGAGAGAGAGAGATGGGGGGGAAGAGAGAGAGAGATGGGGGGGGGAAGAGAGAGAGAGATGGGGGGGGGAAGAGAGAGAGAGATGGGGGGGGGAAGAGAGAGAGAGATGGGGGGGGGAAGAGAGAGAGAGATGGGGGGGGAAGAGAGAGAGAGATGGGGGGGGGAAGAGAGAGAGAGATGGGGGGGGGAAGAGAGAGAGAGATGGGGGGGGGAAGAGAGAGAGATGGGGGGGGAAGAGAGAGAGAGATGGGGGGGGAAGAGAGAGAGAGATGGGGGGGGGGAAGAGAGAGAGATGGGGGGGGAAGAGAGAGAGCGATGGGGGGGAAGAGAGAGAGAGATGGGGGGGGAAGAGAGAGAGAGATGGGGGGGAAGAGAGAGAGATGGGGGGGGGAAGAGAGAGAGATGGGGGGAAGAGAGAGAGAGATGGGGGGGAAGAGAGAGAGATGGGGGGGAAGAGAGAGAGATGGGGGGGGAAGAGAGAGAGAGATGGGGGGGGAAGAGAGAGAGATGGGGGGGGAAGAGAGAGAGAGATGGGGGGGGGAAGAGAGAGAGATGGGGGGGGGGAAGAGAGAGAGAGATGGGGGGGGGAAGAGAGAGAGAGATGGGGGGGAAGAGAGAGAGAGATGGAGGGGGAAGAGAGAGATGGAGGGGGGGAAGAGAGAGAGAGATGGGGGGGAAGAGAGAGAGAGATGGGGGGGGGAAGAGAGAGAGAGATGGGGGGGGAAGAGAGAGAGAGATGGGGGGGGGAAGAGAGAGAGAGATGGGGGGGGGAAGAGAGAGAGAGATGGGGGGGGAAGAGAGAGAGAGATGGGGGGGAAGAGAGAGAGAGATGGGGGGGGAAGAGAGAGAGAGATGGGGGGGGGAAGAGAGAGAGAGATGGGGGGAAGAGAGAGAGAGATGGGGGGGGAAGAGAGAGAGAGATGGGGGGGAAGAGAGAGAGAGATGGGGGGGGAAGAGAGAGAGAGATGGGGGGAAGAGAGAGAGAGATGGGGGGGGAAGAGAGAGAGAGATGGGGGGGAGAGAGAGAGAGATGGGGGGGGAAGAGAGAGAGATGGGGGGGGGAAGAGAGAGAGAGATGGGGGGGAAGAGAGAGAGAGATGGGGGGGGGAAGAGAGAGAGAGATGGGGGGGAAGAGAGAGAGAGATGGGGGGGGAAGAGAGAGAGAGATGGGGGGGGAAGAGAGAGAGAGATGGGGGGGGGAAGAGAGAGAGAGATGGGGGGGGGAAGAGAGAGAGAGATGGGGGGGGGGAAGAGAGAGAGAGATGGGGGGGGGGAAGAGAGAGAGAGATGGGGGGGGGAAGAGAGAGAGAGATGGGGGGGGGAAGAGAGAGAGAGATGGGGGGGGAAGAGAGAGAGAGATGGGGGGGAAGAGAGAGAGAGATGGGGGGGGGAAGAGAGAGAGAGATGGGGGGGGGAGAGAGAGAGAGATGGGGGGGGAAGAGAGAGAGAGATGGGGGGGGGAAGAGAGAGAGAGATGGGGGGGAAGAGAGAGAGAGATGGGGGGGAAGAGAGAGAGAGATGGGGGGGGAAGAGAGAGAGAGATGGGGGGGGAAGAGAGAGAGAGATGGGGGGGAAGAGAGAGAGAGATGGGGGGGGAAGAGAGAGAGAGATGGGGGGGAAGAGAGAGAGATGGGGGGGGAAGAGAGAGAGAGATGGGGGGGAAGAGAGAGAGAGATGGGGGGGGAAGAGAGAGAGAGATGGGGGGGAGAGAGAGAGAGATGGGGGGGAAGAGAGAGAGAGATGGGGGGGGAAGAGAGAGAGAGATGGGGGGGGAAGACAGAGAGAGATGGGGGGGGAAGACAGAGAGAGATGGGGGGGGAAGAGAGAGAGAGATGGGGGGGAAGAGAGAGAGAGATGGGGGGGGAAGAGAGAGAGAGATGGGGGGGGAAGAGAGAGAGAGATGGGGGGGAAGAGAGAGAGAGATGGGGGGGGGAAGAGAGAGAGAGATGGGGGGGGGGAAGAGAGAGAGAGATGGGGGGGGAAGAGAGAGAGAGATGGGGGGGGGAAGAGAGAGAGAGATGGGGGGGGAAGAGAGAGAGAGATGGGGGGGGGAAGAGAGAGAGAGATGGGGGGGGGAAGAGAGAGAGAGATGGGGGGGGGAAGAGAGAGAGAGATGGGGGGGGGAAGAGAGAGAGAGATGGGGGGGGAAGAGAGAGAGAGATGGGGGGGGAAGAGAGAGAGAGATGGGGGGGGGAAGAGAGAGAGAGATGGGGGGGGAAGAGAGAGAGAGATGGGGGGGGAAGAGAGAGAGAGATGGGGGGGGAAGAGAGAGAGAGATGGGGGGGGAAGAGAGAGAGAGATGGGGGGGGAAGAGAGAGAGAGATGGGGGGGGAAGAGAGAGAGATGGGGGGGGAAGAGAGAGAGAGATGGGGGGGAAGAGAGAGAGAGATGGGGGGGGGGAAGAGAGAGAGAGATGGGGGGGGGAAGAGAGAGAGAGATGGGGGGGGGAAGAGAGAGAGAGATGGGGGGGGAAGAGAGAGAGAGATGGGGGGAAGAGAGAGAGAGATGGGGGGAAAAGAGAGAGAGATGGGGGGAAAAGAGAGAGAGATGGGGGGAAAGAGAGAGAGATGGGGGGAAAAGAGAGAGAGATGGGGGGAAAAGAGAGAGAGATGGGGGGAAAAGAGAGAGAGATGGGGGGAAAAGAGAGAGAGATGGGGGAAAAGAGAGAGAGATGGGGGGAAAGAGAGAGAGATGGGGGGAAAGAGAGAGAGATGGGGGAAAAGAGAGAGAGATGGGGGGAAAAGAGAGAGAGATGGGGGGAAAAGAGAGAGATGGGGGGAAAGAGAGAGAGATGGGGGGAAAGAGAGAGAGATGGGGGGAAAAGAGAGAGAGATGGGGGGAAAAGAGAGAGAGATGGGGGAAAAGAGAGAGAGATGGGGGGGAAAGAGAGAGAGATGGGGGGGAAAAGAGAGAGAGATGGGGGGAAAAGAGAGAGAGATGGGGGGAAAGAGAGAGAGATGGGGGGGAAAAGAGAGAGATGGGGGGGAAAGAGAGAGAGATGGGGGGAAAAGAGAGAGAGATGGGGGAGAGAGAGATGGGGGGGAAAGAGAGAGAGATGGGGGGAAAGAGAGAGAGATGGGGGGAAAGAGAGAGAGATGGGGGGGGAAAGAGAGAGAGATGTTACCATTGGTGTATTCCAATGAGAGTTGGGGTGATGTCACCCTATACCCTTAAAAGGAAAATTCCACCCCAAAACTATCTTACGGCATTTGTTTCATTAGTCCATTGTTGACATAGTCACAAAATGTTTTCCTTGACAGAAATCAAAGTTTTCAAGATGTATAACTTTCAAAATACTGAAATCATCCCCCGTTATGATGCATTTTGCGTCATATGTGAATGACTTATATCTTAAACATATATCTCTTAAACATATATGACATATATCTTAAAAAGTTGATTGTTGACAAGTAAAACATGTTGGAACTGTGTCAACAATGGACTAATGAAACAAATACCAAAATATGGTTTTGGGGTGGAATTGAAATCAGTAACTTTATGATTAAACTTCATCAATGAAGAAGCAACGGCCATTTTTTATACTTTGATCTGGTTTAATCAAAATATCATCACATTTCATGAAAAAAACAAACATGATTTTGACTATTCATGACATTTAATAAAGTTTGATGTTTTGAAGTAATGGGTATTTATTAAAACCGATATTTTTCGTATTCTTTGGTCGGCAAAGTTTTTTTCCCCCACCAAGTAAGACACCTCAATTAGTGGGTCACGAAGCAGAACGCTTTGAGGACCTCTGGACTAGGATACTCCCATCCGGGAGACTGGGTTAAATAGTGTGACTGGATGCTTCGTTCCTGTATTTTCCATTGGGAGATTAGGCTAGGTGAGCAAGCCGACAAAACACTTTAGTCTTGCTGCATACTGTAAATAACTTGAAAACAGACTTTACTGAAATAGTTAACTACTTGCGAAAAATGAATCACGTTGTGCTTAAAAAAAAAAAGTAAATAAAACTGGCATCCGTCATATATTTCAGACCTGAACAGCATGAAGCCCAAATATGTCACTATTAAAAACAGACTTCCAACTCTTGTTGAGACTTTGATTCCTCAAACCTCTGAAATGCTTGGCAACAAAACGTTATGTTAGAATTATGATCCTATCAGGAACACAGCCAATGGCTCCCAGCACAGCCCAAGTTACAAAAACAACCGTTTCTTATTCAACAAGAAATAGTACCTCAACAACAAGAAATAGTACCTCAACAACAAGAAATAGTACCTCAACAACAAGAAATAGTACCTCAACAACAAGAAATAGTACCTCAACAACAAGAAATAGTACCTCAACAACAAGAAATAGTACCTCAACAACAAGAAATAGTACCTCAACAACAAGAAATAGTACCTCAACAACAAGAAATAGTACCTCAACAACAAGAAATAGTACCTCAACAACAAGAAATAGTACCTCAACAAGAAATAGTACCTCAACAAGAAATAGTACCTCAACAAGAAATAGTACCTCAACAAGAAATAGTACCTCAACAAGAAATAGTACCTCAACAAGAAATAGTACCTCAACAAGAAATAGTACCTCAACAAGAAATAGTACCTCCCTGTTTCAATCACTTTTCAGATCATTTTTATTTATTTATGTTCATTTGAAAATGAAAACATAAATACCCCAGAGGTGAACAAACTTATGCAAAATATGCAAATGCATGTTGCTTAGCTCAAAATGGATAAAATAAATTAAAATATATAACTTAGCCTAGTCAATAAACCTTGACCTAAATGGAACACAAAGACCTTGAACACCACTAGCCTGGTCCCTGGTGGTGCAGGAGATGAGGAAAAAAGGAGGGAAACCCCAACCTTTGGTTATATAATATATGCATATTCCTGGTTCAACTGAAGCCCATTCAGAGCCCTATAGAGAACCTGGTCCAATTCTTCTGGGAATTAGCAAACAAGCGATGGAGAAGTCTGCTACAAAACTCAGACCAACCTCCGAGCACGCCCGGCCACAGCCACCCAAGACTGGAGGGCTTTCCAAGGCGCTCCCCTTTCAATACATGGATTTCACACATTTTAATGGCCATTACAACTTCAAAAGAATCACATTTTCATCATTGTCTGTCATCTGCCAGTTGATTTGGATAAAAGGTGGTCTTTTGCATGAACTCCACACAAAAGAAAGCAGCAGAGCTATGCTAACTGGCCCGCCCGCACAACTGGCCCGCCCGCACGGGGCCCACTGGCCCGCCCGCACGGGGCCCACTGGCCCGCCCGCACAACTGGCCCGCCCGCACGGGGCCCACTGGCCCGCCCGCACGGGGCCCACTGGCCCAACTGGCCCGCCCCGCACGGGGCCCACTGGCCCAACTGGCCCGCCCCGCACGGGGCCCACTGGCCAAAGCCAAAGACTATCAATTATATTGACAAGATATTAGAGTAACCGCTCTAACAACGGAGTACATGGTCCTCAAGGATGGAAGGCAGGTGAGATCAGGTGGGACCATTCTAATGTGGACACAATGAACAACTGGTACAACTAAGGACAGACAGAACAACAGTACATTTGTACAGATGGTTTAGAAATCCAGGATATATATATATATATACAGTGGGGAGAACAAGTATTTGATACACTGCCGATTTTGCAGGTTTTCCTACTTACAAAGCATGTAGAGGTCTGTAATTTTTATCATAGGTACACTTCAACTATGAGAGACGGAATCTAAAACAAAAATCCAGAAAATCACATTGTATGATTTTTAAGTAATTAATTTGCATTTTATTGCATGACATAAGTATTTGATACATCAGAAAAGCAGAACTTAATATTTGGTACAGAAACCTTTGTTTGCAATTACAGAGATCATACGTTTCCTGTAGTTCTTGACTAGGTTTGCACACACTGCAGCAGGGATTTTGGCCCACTCCTCCCTACAGATCTTCTCCAGATCCTTCAGGTTTCGGGGCTGTCGCTGGGCAATACGGAGTTTCAGCTCCCTCCAAAGATTTTCTATTGGGTTCAGGTCTGGAGACTGGCTAGGCCACTCCAGGACCTTGAGATGCTTCTTACGGAGCCACTCCTTAGTTGCCATGGCTGTGTGCTTTGTGTCGTTGTCATGCTGGAAGACCCAGCCACGACCCATCTTCAATGCTCTTACTGAGGGAAGGAGGTTGTTGGCCAAGATCTCGCGATACATGGCCCCATCCATCCTCCCCTCAATACGGTGCAGTCGTCCTGTCCCCTTTGCAGAAAAGCATCCCCAAAGAATGATGTTTCCACCTCCATGCTTCACGGTTGGGATGGTGTTCTTGGGGTTGTACTCATACTTCTTCTTCCTCTAAACACGGCGAGTGGAGTTAGACCAAAAAGCTCTATTTTTGTCTCATCAGACCACATGACCTTCTCCCATTTCTCCTCTGGATCATCCAGATGGTCATTGGCAAACTTCAGACAGGCCTGGACATGCACTGGCTTAAGCAGGGGGACCTTGCGTGCGCTGCAGGATTTTAATCCATGACGGCGTAGTGTGTTACTAATGGTTTTCTTTGAGACTGTGGTCCCAGCTCTCTTCAGGTCATTGACCAGGTCCTGCCGTGTAGTTCTGGGCTGATCCCTCACCTTCCTCATGATCATTGATGCCCCACGAGGTGAAATCTTGCATGGAGCCCCAGACCGAGGGTGATTGACCGTCATCTTGAACTTCTTCCATTTTCTAATAATTGCGCCAACAGTTGTTTCCTTCTCACCAAGCTGCTTGCCTATTGTCCTGTAGCCCATCCCAGCCTTGTGCAGGTCTACAATTTTATCCCTGATGTCCTTACACAGCTCTCTGGTCTTGGCCATTGTGGAGAGGTTGGAGTCTGTTTGATTGAGTGTGTGGACAGGTGTCTTTTATACAGGTAACGAGTTCAAACAGGTGCAGTTAATACAGGTAATGAGTGGAGAACAGGAGGGCTTCTTAAAGAAAAACTAACAGGTCTGTGAGAGCCGGAATTCTTACTGGTTGGTAGGTGATCAAATACTTATGTCATGCAATAAAATGCAAATTAATTATTTAAAAATCATACAATGTGATTTTCTGGATTTTTGTTTTAGATTCCGTCTCTCACAGTTGAAGTGTACCTATGATAAAAATTACAGACCTCTACATGCTTTGTAAGTAGGAAAACCTGCAAAATCGGCAGTGTATCAAATACTTGTTCTCCCCACTGTATATACACACACACACAAATATAAAAAAAAAAAACTGTACATATAGTTGAGTGAAGACGGATCAATTACAGGTTGACTCTTAAAATGGTACACTACACTCTTTATAGTGCACTACTTTTGACCAGGGATATAGGGGAATAGGGTGCCATTTTGGACACATCGTTAGGCTGTGGTTGGACAGGGACACTGGCCGGGTTGGCCGGGTTGTTCTGTGGTCTCTTTGCGCGTCAAAGTGGAGAAAGGAATGAGCCCTGGTCCACATGGTGTTCATATTTAAAAGTTGAGTGGAGACATCAATTTTTTTTCTCATCATCTCATGTATTCATTACCAAACAGAAGCAAACAGGGAGTAAACGGTTTGTTGCAAACATTATTACACCCCGGGACACTGATCTAACAGCGGTTGTTGTACGGTTGTTGTTGTGGCCCAAGAGGAGAGCTCCTGGTCCAGCCGACAAAACATCACCCTCAGAGATGAACGCATGACGATCTGTCTCGCAGACACGTAGACTACACTTGCAACTTTCACAAAATTCCATGGTTTCCCAGAAATCGCAGTTGGAAGATTCTCGCATTTCCTTGTCATTCCAGGAATGTCTTTGTCCAGAATGTTATGAAGAGTAATCAGATGAATTGCAATTAATTGCAAAGTCCCTCTTTGCCATGCAAATGAACTGAATCCCCCACAAAAATTCCACTGCATTCCAGCCCTGCCACAAAAGGACCAGCTGACATCATGTCAGTGATTCTCTCGTTAACACAGGTGTGAGTGTTGACGAGGACAAGGCTGGAGATCACTCTGTCATGCTGATTGAGTTCGAATAACAGACTGGAAGCTTCAAAAGCAAGGTGGTGCTTGGAATCATTGTTCTTCCTCTGTCAACCATGGTTACCTGCAAGGAAACACATGCCATCATCATTGCTTTGCACAAAAAGGGCTTCACAGGCAAGGATATTGCTGCCAGTAAGATTGCACCTAAATCAACCATTTATCGGATCATCAAGAACTTCAAGGAGAGCGGTTCAATTGTTGTGAAGAAGGCTTCAGGGCGCCCAAGAAAATCCAGCAAGCGCCAGGACCGTCTCCTAAAGTTGATTCAGCTGCGGGATCGGGGCACCATCAGTACAGAGCTTGCTCCGGTATGGCAGCAAGCAGGTGTGAGTGCATCTGCACGCACAGTAAGGCGAAGACTTGGAGGATGGCCTGGTGTCAAGAAGGGCAACAAAGAAGCCACTTCTCTCCAGGAAAAACATCAGGGACAGACTGATATTCTGCAAAAGGTGCAGGGATTGGACTGCTGAGGACTGGGGTAAAGTAATTTTCTCTGATGAATCCCCTTTCCGATTGTTTGGGGCATCTGGAGAAAAGCTTGTCCGGAGAAGACAAGGTGAGCGCTACCATCAGTCCTGTGTCATGCCAACAGTAAAGCATCCTGAGACCATGTGGGTTTGCTTCTCAGCCAAGGGAGTGGGCTCACTCATTTTTGCCTAAGAACACAGCCATGAATAAAGAATGGTACCAACAAATCCTCCGAAAGCAACTTCTCCCAACCATCCAGGAACAGTTTGGTGATGAACAATGCTTTTTCCAGCATGATGGAGCACCTTGCCATAAGGCAAAAGTGATAAGTGGCTCGGGGGACAAAACATCAATATTTTGGGTGCATGGCCAGGAGACTTCCCAGACCGTAATCCCATTGAGAACTTGTGGTCAATCCTCAAGAGGCGGGTGGACAAACAGAAAATCCACGAATTCTGACAAACTCCAAGCATTGATTATGCAAGAATGGGCTGCCATCAGTCAGGATGTGGCCCAGAAGTTAATTGACAGCATGCCAGGGTGGATTGCAGAGGTCTTGAAAAATAAGGGTCAACACTGCAAATATTGACTCTTTGCATCAACTTCATGTAATTGTAAATAAAAGTCTTTGACACTTATGAAATGCTTGTAATTATACTTCAGTATTCCATAGTAACATCTGACAAAAAATATCTAAAGACACTGAAGCAGCAAACTTTGTGGAAATTAATATATGTGTCATTCTCAAAACTTTTGGCCACTACTGTACACCGTCACTGGTTGTATCAGGCTGTATCACTAATTATGTTTGCTCCGACTCAGTACATTTATTAGCTAGCTACCTAGCGATTAGCATTAGCGGCTAACAAGATTTAGGGCAACTTTGCTAAGAAAATACAAACTAGCTGTTTGCTGATGTAAGAAACTACAAACTAATAGTGTCATTATAGAACGCTGCTGGAATTATATGAAGCAAAGTGATAACAGCATTGTTGTCACCAACATCGTTACATGTGCTGCATTGACCATGTTGACTGAACCCAAGTGTCTCATGGACGAGGAACAACACATGGCTCCTTGAGTAACATGGGGCGGGGGGCTAGGTCTGTGTGGAAAGCGAGGTAGAGAGAGAGAGAGAGATCAGAGAGATGACTCAAATAGCAAACCAATAAAAATTGACGTTAAACACAGCGTATCACATTTAACCAAACATTCAAATACCGTTTATAGAAGGTAAAGTAAAAACTCAAACCAGTCCATGCATCAATACCGGTATATCGTAAAATACGGTATACCGCCCAGCCCTAGTTTGAATACTTGCCCGAATACACTGTATGCATCAAACTGTATGAGCAGACTTGAACTGGTACAGAAATAGTTTCAAAAAGTTACAATATTGAATATTGTTGCACACATATCAAGAAACCATTTTGGATTACATAATGGAAGAAGAAAACAGTTTGACTGCAGAATTTTTTAAAGCAGCATTGACGCAACAACGCTGTCGCTCTGATTGAGGCGTTAGCCCTCCAGGCTCCGGTATGCTATTCCCCCCCCCCCCCCCCACTTCAAATAGCAATTACAGGCTGTCACCTAACAGAGTTTCCACCATACAGTTCCCACCATACCTGACACGGATCAATGCAATACACTCACCAGAAAACCTTTTTGTAACATAATCAGTTCTATCGTGGTGAAGATCAGACTTCTGTCGTTGTTAGCCAACTCACTGCAGAAAAAGCAACATTTCTGCTGCTTACCTCTGCCATGTGCATTTGCATCGTTCTGATTGGTCGAGAGTCAAGATTTTTTTTTGACTATCCATACATCCGACAATCTATAAATAATACAGGAACAGTAAAATAATTTACCGTGCTCATCCCCACTACTCCCCTCCTGCTAGACCCCCCCCGCACCCAGAAACCCCTACCTGCTTATTCTCTTGATTCTGAGAATCCTTCAAAACGGCATTTTAGAAAAAGTTTGGGAAATTTACTGGAATTTACAACCCTTGTTTGGACTGATCCACAGCTGAAGGATCCCTTCTCCCCATAAGTTACTGACATACAGCCTACAGGCCTACAGCTGCCTGTCGTTTGAACCGGCCCAGGGTTTAATAACTCCATGAGAGAAGGCCTACAGATATTCTTTCTGATAGAAATTGCATATCCGGTCCAAAAGGACAGGAAATGTATCGATATCTGGGTCCTCCAGTACCCCAACAGAGTTCCCCATCCCTGGTCCTCCAGTACCCCAATAGTGTTCCCCATCCCTGGTCCTCCAGTACCCCAACAGAGTTCTCCATCCCTGGTCCTCCAGTACCCCAACAGAGTTCCCCATCCCTGGTCCTCCAGTACCCCAACAGAGTTCCCCATCCCTGGTCCTCCAGTACCCCCAACAGAGTTCCCCATCCCTGGTCCTCCAGTACCCCAACAGAGTTCCCCATCCCTGGTCCTCCAGTACCCCAACAGTGTTCCCCATCCCTGGTCCTCCAGTACCCCAACAGTGTTCCCCATCCCTGGTCCTCCAGTACCCCAACAGAGTTCCCCATCCCTGGTCCTCCAGTACCCCCAACAGTGTTCCCCATCCCTGGTCCTCCAGTACCCCAACAGGGGTCCTCCAGTGGCCCCAACAGGGGTCCTCCAGTGGCCCCAACAGGGGTCCTCCAGTGGCCCCAACAGGGGTCCTCCAGTAGCCTAGGCCAAGCCAGAGACAACCATTCACTCTAAATGTTCTGCTTTGGCACTAGGGCGTAAGGGTAGTATCCCGTCATTGAATGAAGGACTACCTTTAAAAAAAATAAAAAAAGTTGTTCTCTTCCTGATCCAAGTCCATTATCTAGGAAACCTAATATTGCCTTCCATTCTCAGGTTCCAATGACAATATCATCTGAAGGGCTTTCAGGACAAGGTCTGAATGACTGACTGACGAGGAGAACATGAAGAGCAACAAGTAGAAACTAAAGACCTCTTCTCCACTGCATGCAGATTCCCTTACTGGAGAGAAGAAGAAGAAGACCATTATAGCGAATCACTTTTAGGCATAATGCTCAATAGTCTTAAATAATTTCCCCCCCCCTCATATAGACTGATCCTCAGTGATGGGGAAACCAGTATCTTATATATATATATATATCCTATAGCCTGCAGGGAGCTCGTCTATATCACAGAGCCTTCAAGGTGGCGGATAGCAGGATGTTATGGCTGGGGGGGCTGGTTTGTCAGGCCGTAGACCCGGTGACAAACGTACTGACTGAGAGGCCCGTGGACAGGATACACTATAGCTCCACATGTGTACGACAAGACCGGACTTCCCTATGCCAAATCACTACTACCACAACTCAGCAGCTCCAATGAGGTCAGCAGGTCAGCCAAAACAAGGCCGATCACAGTGAACCCGCCTTGGGCTGGGAGGAGAAATATGTCCCCTTAACCTCCAGAGGGATGGTGGGTATCCCTCAGTCCAAACCAGGCCCCCCCCCGTGTCTGGACCAGGGCAGCTGGCCTCACTTATCACTCTGACGGGTAGGCTTCAGCTTTGAAGTGTAAAAGAGGAGTGTCGTGCTAATTATGGACTGGAATTAGATGGCGTCCGTCACTAATAGCAACAAATACTGTGCGCTTGCCGTGTGTGGTTTTAGAGGGCGGGAGGGTGAGGAGCAGCTGGTGCTAAGGGTCGTCTTAGTTCTCCGGTTACCACACCGACAGTGTCCGTTGCACATCCGATTGGCCAGGACATCATATACAATAACTCATCATTTGGTGGGTGATAATCTTTATCCTGTTACACACACATATTTCTAAGTGGGTATTATGTGTGAATTGAATTTTTTTTTTTTTATTTTTATTTTTTACATATCCCAACTTCCCCTGAGACACCCTGGGAGAGTGGGGTCACAGCCACGGTCGGCCATTATCAACGACAATGCTGGAACAATTAGGTCTAAGTACCTTGTTCAAGGGCACGTCGACAGATTTCACCTTGTCGGGTCAGGGGTTTGAACTAACGACCTTTCGGTTGCTGGCCTAACTACCTGTAGCCCCAGAAATCATGACAGGCTTTGTTTATATATATATATATATATGTGCCCCTCTACAACTGTTACTATGACGATACAGTTACAGTCTGCTGAGATACAAGTCTTCTTCATGGACCGATTTTACACACAAACTTTTTTTTAAAAGGAACAAAATCTCAGAGCCAAAGAAAACCTGCAAAGACAGGAGACAACAGACAGCCTGGCTATGTGACTACTACCACAGACGAGGGGAGACTAGTCCTACCACAGACGAGGGGAGACTAGTCCTACCACAGACGAGGGGAGACTAGTCCTACCACAGACGAGGGGAGACTAGTCCTACCACAGACGAGGGGAGACTAGTCCTACCACAGACGAGGGGAGACTAGTCCTACCACAGACGAGGGGAGACTAGTCCTACCACAGACGAGGGGAGACTAGTCCTACCACAGACGAGGGGAGACTAGTCCTACCACAGACGAGGGGAGACTAGTCCTACCACAGACGAGGGGAGACTAGTCCTACCACAGACGAGGGGAGACTAGTCCTACCACAGACGAGGGGAGACTAGTCCTACCACAGACGAGGGGAGACTAGTCCTACCACAGACGAGGGGAGACTAGTACTACCACAGACGAGGGGAGACTAGTACTACCACAGACGAGGGGAGACTAGTACTACCACAGACGAGGGGAGACTAGTACTACCACAGACAAGGGGTTGGGGAAACGGAGAGGAAAAACGGATTTCCTGTTTTCCACAGATCAGACCGTATGCTCCAGCGAGCCACGGCCTGTCATTTCCTTCAACCCTTCACAGCTCAGACAACACTCCTCTCTCTGTGTAGAAGAAGTGTGTTAACTAAATGAAATCCTTATTTAGTGGAGCATACATAAAATCTCTTGTCTGGGGCCCCATCAAAGAGGCCTCTCCTCTGACCTGCTAGGCTACTCTACACAGCAGCCGGTAGATTCCCACACACACACACACACTACAAGGGAGGCAACCAGACAAAACAGACACTTGATATGTCTAGAGAGAGAGAGAGCGAGAGGGAGAGAGGGGAGGATCAATGCAGTATGCTCCAGTGCATGTCATCCTACCCCCGAGCGAGGCAGGCTAGGCAGGCTCTGGCCGGCTTAGAGAATTCAAACCCTGGTACTGTAGATCTTAACTCCTCACTCTAAAAATACCCTGGACAGGACAGTGCTCCTCTCTGGTAGTCACGCTTCTATGTCCACATTGTCAGTCACACACACACAGAGAAACACACAGAGACAGACAGACAGACACACAGAGAGACACACAGAGACACACAGAGACACACAGACAGAGAGAGAGACAGACATAGAGAGACACACAGAGACACACAGAGACACACAGAGACACACAGAGACACACAGAGACACACAGAAACAGACAGAGACAGACAGAGACACACACAGAGAGACAGACAGAGACACACAGAGACACAGAGAGACAGACAGATATACACAGAGAGACACACAGAGACAGACAGAGAAACAGACAGACAGAGACAGAGAGAGAGACAGACAGACAGACACACACACACAGACAGACAGACAGAGACAGACAGAGACAGAGAGACAGAGAGACAGAGAGACAGAGAGCGAAGACCATTGTGTCATTGTCTTCATAACTGCAGAGAGGCTTCAGAGCTCAGACTCAACCACTTCATTAAGTTCTGAGAAATGGTTACTAGCATGTTAAGAAGATGAAAATGCCATAACACTTGGTTAATGGTTAGGGCAATAAACGGACACTGCTGAGCGGACATTGCGGACACTGCTGAGCGGAATTTGCGGACATTGCTGAGCGGACACTGCTGAGCGGACACTGCTGAGCGGACACTGCTGAGCGGAATTTGCGGACACTGCTGAGCGGAATTTGCGCACACTGCTGAGCGGAATTTGCGCACACTGCTGAGCGGAATTTGCGGACACTGCTGAGCGGAATTTGCGGACACTGCTGAGCGGAATTTGCGGACACTGCTGAGCGGACACTGTGGACACTGCTGAGCGGACACTGTGGACACTGCTGAGCGGACACTGTGGACACTGCTGAGCGGACACTGTGGACACTGCTGAGCGGACACTGTGGACACTGCTGAGCGGACACTGTGGACACTGCTGAGCGGACACTGTGGACACTGCTGAGCGGACACTGTGGACACTGCTGAGCGGACACTGTGGACACTGCTGAGCGGACACTGTGGACACAGCTGAGCGGACACTGTGGACACTGCTGAGCGGACACTGTGGACACTGCTGAGCGGACACTGTGGACACTGCTGAGCGGACACTGTGGACACTGCTGAGCGGACACTGTGGACACTGCTGAGCGGACACTGTGGACACTGCTGAGCGGACACTGTGGACACTGCTGAGCGGACACTGTGGACACTGCTGAGCGGACACTGTGGACACTGCTGAGCGGACACTGTGGACACTGCTGAGCGGACACTGTGGACACAGCTGAGCGGACACTGTGGACACAGCTGAGCGGACACTGTGGACACTGCTGAGCGGACACTGTGGACACTGCTGAGCGGACACTGTGGACACTGCTGAGCGGACACTGTGGACACTGCTGAGCGGACACTGTGGACACTGCTGAGCGGACACTGTGGACACTGCTGAGCGGACACTGTGGACACTGCTGAGCGGACACTGTGGACACTGCTGAGCGGACACTGTGGACACAGCTGAACGGACAATGTGGACACTGCTGAGCGGACACTGTGGACACTGCTGAGCGGACACTGTGGACACTGCTGAGCGGACACTGTGGACACTGCTGAGCGGACACTGTGGACACTGCTGAGCGGACACTGTGGACACTGCTGAGCGGACACTGTGGACACTGCTGAGCGGACACTGTGGACACTGCTGAGCGGACACTGTGGACACTGCTGAGCGGACACTGTGGACACTGCTGAGCGGACACTGTGGACACTGCTGAGCGGACACTGTGGACACTGCTGAGCGGACACTGTGGACACTGCTGAGCGGACACTGTGGACACTGCTGAGCGGACACTGTGGACACTGCTGAGCGGATACTGTGGACACTGCTGAGCGGATACTGTGGACACTGCTGAGCGGACACTGTGGACACAGCTGAGCGGACACTGTGGACACTGCTGAGCGGACACTGTGGACACTGCTGAGCGGACACTGTGGACACAGCTGAGCGGATACTGTGGACACTGCTCAGTGGACACTGTGGACATTGCTGAGTGGACACTGCTGAGTGGACACTGCTGAGTGGACACTGCTGAGTGGACATCGCTAAAAAAGGTAGGTTTTGAGCCATAAATCAACAAAAAAAATAGTTGAGCAGAGCAGCAGTACCAGAGGCAGCAGTACCAAAGGCTGCAGTACCAGAGGCTGCAGACTAGAGACGCTCTGCTCAGTTCAGACAGACACATTTTACTCTCCTCCTGTCAGTACTGAGATGGGGGGGACATTTTACTCTCCTCCTGTCAGTACTGAGATGGGGGAGACATTTTACTCTCCTCCTGTCAGTACTGAGATGGGGTAGACATTTTACTCTCCTCCTGTCAGTACTGAGATGGGGGGGACATTTTACTCTCCTCCTGTCAGTACTGAGATGGGGGAGACATTTTACTCTCCTCCTGTCAGTACTGAGATGGGGGGACATTTTACTTTCCTCCTGTCAGTACTGAGATGGGGGAGACATTTTACTCTCCTCCTGGCAGTACTGAGATGGGGGAGACATTTTACTCTCCTCCTGTCAGTACTGAGATGGGGGAGACATTTTACTCTCCTCCTGTCAGTACTGAGATGGGGGAGACATTTTACTCTCCTCCTGTCAGTACTGAGATGGGGGAGGCATTTTACTCTCCTCCTGTCAGTACTGAGATGGGGGAGACATTTTACTCCTCCTGTCAGTACTGAGATGGGGGAGACATTTCTCTCCTCCTGTCAGTACTGAGATGGGGGAGACATTTTACTCCTGTCAGTACTGAGATGGGGGAGACATTTTACTCTCCTCCTGTCAGTACTGAGATGGGGGAGACATTTCTCTCCTCCTGTCAGTACTGAGATGGGGGAGACATTTTACTCCTGTCAGTACTGAGATGGGGGAGACATTTTACTCTCCTCCTGTCAGTACTGAGATGGGGGGACATTTTACTCTCCTCCTGTCAGTACTGAGATGGGGGAGACATTTTACTCTCCTCCTGTCAGTACTGAGATGGGGGGACATTTTACTCTCCTCCTGTCAGTACTGAGATGGGGGGGACATTTTACTCTCCTCCTGTCAGTACTGAGATGGGGGGACATTTTACTCTCCTCCTGTCAGTACTGAGATGGGGGGGACATTTTACTCTCCTCCTGTCAGTACTGAGATGGGGGGGACATTTTACTCTCCTCCTGTCAGTACTGAGACGGGGGGGACATTTTACTCCTGTCAGTACTGATAACCCACAACTATTTAAAGAGGGGGCAATAATTCAACAACAATTTTTAAATACTGCAGCACACAATATTTTTCAAAAAGTCTCATTCAGAGGATAGGTGTTGTTTTACACGGTCAGCCATAGTAGTATGATAGGTGTTGTTTTACAGGGTCAGTCATAGTAGTATGATAGGTGTTGTTTTACAGGGTCAGCCATAGTAGTATGATAGGTGTTGTTTTACAGGGTCAGTCATAGTAGTATAATAGGTGTTGTTTTACAGGGTCAGTCATAGTATTATGATAGGTGTTGTTGTACAGGGTCAGTCATAGTAGTATGATAGGTGTTGTTTTACAGGGTCAGTCATAGTAGTATGATAGGTGTTGTTTTACAGGGTCAGTCATAGTAGTATGATAGGTGTTGTTTTACAGGGTCAGTCATAGTAGTATGATAGGTGTTGTTTTACAGGGTCAGTCATAGTAGTATGATAGGTGTTGTTTTACAGGGTCAGCCATAGTAGTATGATGTGTAATTTTACAGGGTCAGTCATAGTAGTATGATAGGTGTTGTTGTACAGGGTCAGTCATAGTAGTATGATAGGTGTTGTTTTACAGGGTCAGCCATAGTAGTATGATGTGTTGTTTTACAGGGTCAGTCATAGTAGTATGATAGGTGTTGTTTTACAGGGTCAGTCATAGTAGTATGATAGGTGTTGTTGTACAGGGTCACCAATCGTAACACACCTGGAGCGAATTAGGGTTAAGTGCGTTGCTCAAGGGCACATCGACAATTTAACCTTTTAATTTAACCTTGTCGACTCAGCTATTCGAACCAGCAACGTTTCGGTTACTGGCCCAACACTCTAACCACTACCGCCTCACCTGCTGTCTACGTAAATCATCATCATCATCATATTTTGGACAATGTTAAAAGGGATGAAATCAGCTCTAGTCTCTCCAAAGATAACCCGGATGAAATAACGAGAGAAAATGGCACCAAACAAACAGGACACTAGTCACTGCTGCCAACTGATGCCAAACAAACCAGCTGGAACCTTCAGTTCTAAATACCTAGTCAATGTTACACCCTCCACTCCTCTCCCACAATCCTCTCCTCTCCCACAATCCTCTCTCCTCCCCTCCCACAATCCTCTCTCCTCCCCTCCCACAATCCCCCCCCCCCTCCCACAATCCTCTCCCCCTCCCATAAAACCATAGTTTACTTTAGAAGACTAGAACAAAGCTTCACAAGCGCTTTACGGTGATTGGTTTGCCTTTATGTGAACGAGGAAGGGAGAGGAGGGCTCTAGCTCGCTAACAGAGAGAGAGAGAGAGAGAGATCAAGCAGAGTACTTCTGCCTCTCCTTTACGCCTAGCTGAGCTGACCAGTCCTGTCTCAGTGTCTGTAACGTACTAGCTGGTTGAGTAGAGGGGGGCTGCAGGGCCAGTCAGCCTGCTTGTAGAGAGAGCAGACATTTCATGTCAAGCTGTGTATCAGTGGCCAGCCTGTCAGCCGGGTCCTGGAGTACCACAGCATGCTAAATCAAACAGTAATTACTAACAAAAGTGGGTCGGCAGAGGGCAGAGCAGGGGAAGGTAGGGCAGGGCAGGGGAAGGTAGGGCAGAGTGCAGGATGGTAAATCTCCCTCCCTCTGCCTAAACAGATTTTTGAGGGAGGGGGGGGGAAATGGAACCGGTTTGATTATTTATTTTTTTTACTTGACCTGTAACGGTATTTCAATGTGATACGCCACTCCGGGGAGTATAGATCACTTCTTATAGGTTGAACTCCATTTGCTACTTGAGTCATTTCTGTCCCTCTCCTGCTGCATGCCTCTAAAAATCACACCAAGCCCTGTGCTCTGTCACTGAAGGAGAGAGCGGTGACTCCACCACGGAGTCATGAACCTTTTTCTTACCGTTCAGTCTTCATGGTCAGACGGACGCAACAATGTGGGTGAGATGATGCTCTGCACTAGCGTTCTATAATGTAACATCTAGTTAGGGTCACCTGGAAACACTGAAACACTTTTGGTTCCTACCCTGTTAATAATTCTTCCCTGGTTTATTAATTCGTTGTCATGTTAAACAACGTATTCAAAGTGCTATCCACTATATTCCAACTATAGAGTTATTATAATCATTATATTAACAGTTCAATTAACTAGTCCCAGTAAGGCCTACTGTCTGTCTAACTAGTCCCACTATAGTCTCCTGTCTGTCTGTCTGTCTAACGTGCCAGTCCCACTATAGTCTCCTGTCTGTCTGTCTAACGGGCCAGTCCCAGTATAGTCTCCTGTCTGTCTGTCTGTCTAACGGGCCAGTCCCACTATAGTCTCCTGTCTGTCTGTCTGTCTAACGTGCCAGTCCCACTATAGTCTCTGTCTGTCTGTCTGTCTAACGGGCCAGTCCCAGTATAGTCTCCTGTCTGTCTGTCTGGCCAGTCCCACTATAGTCTCCTGTCTGTCTGTCTGTCTGTCTAACGTGCCAGTCCCACTATAGTCTCCTGTCTGTCTGTCTGTCTAACGGGCCAGTCCCACTATAGTCTCCTGTCTGTCTGTCTGTCTAACGGGCCAGTCCCACTATAGTCTCCTGTCTGTCTGTCTGTCTAACGGGCCAGTCCCACTATAGTCTCCTGTCTGTCTGTCTGTCTAACGTGCCAGTCCCACTATAGTCTCCTGTCTGTCTGTCTGTCTAACGGGCCAGTCCCACTATAGTCTCCTGTCTGTCTGTCTGTCTAACGTGCCAGTCCCACCCACTATAGTCTCCTGTCTGTCTGTCTGTCTGTCTAACGTGCCAGTCCCACTATAGTCTCCTGTCTGTCTGTCTGTCTGTCTAACGTGCCAGTCCCACTATAGTCTCCTGTCTGTCTGTCTGTCTAACGGGCCAGTCCCACTATAGTCTCCTGTCTGTCTAACGGGCCAGTCCCACTATAGTCTCCTGTCTGTCTAACCAGTCCCACTATAGTCTCCTGTCTGTCTGTCTGGCCAGTCCCACTATAGCCTCCTGTCTGTCTGTCTAACCAGTCCCAGTAAGGCCTCCTGTCTGTCTAACCAGTCCCAGTAAGGCCTCCTGTCTATCTAACCAGTCCCAGTAAGGTCTCCTGTCTGTCTGTCTGTCTGTAGGGCCAGTCCCAGTATAGTCTGCTGTCTGTCTGTCTAACGGGCCAGTCCCACTATAGTCTCCTGTCTGTCTGTCTAACGGGCCAGTCCCAGTATAGTCTCCTGTCTGTCTGTCTGGCCAGTCCCACTATAGTCTCCTGTCTGTCTGTCTGGCCAGTCCCACTATAGCCTCCTGTCTGTCTGTCTGGCCAGTCCCACTATAGCCTCCTGTCTGTCTGTCTAACCAGTCCCAGTAAGGCCTCCTGTCTGTCTAACCAGTCCCAGTAAGGCCTCCTGTCTGTCTGTCTGTCTGTAGGGCCAGTCCCAGTATAGTCTGCTGTCTGTCTGTCTGTCGGGCCAGTCCCAGTAAGGCCTCCTGTCTGTCTGTGGGGCCAGTCCCAGTATAGAGTATAGCCTCCTGTCTGTCTGTCTAAACAGTCCCAGTATAGAGTATAGCCTCCTGTCTGTCTGTCTAATCCAGTCCCAGTATAGAATATAGCCTCCTGTCTGTCTGGGAGGTGTGCACTTCACCTCTGCTAGGCAACTGGCAAATAGTGTTTTCTCAGCGGTAGCTGTAAGCGGCAGTCGTTGTCAGTGGCGGTCTCGTTGGAAAAACAAAGACGGTTCTGCCGAGTTGTTGCCGGAAGGAAAGAGAGAAAGGTTCCACTCTCACTTCATTATCTTACCTAGTTATTTACAGATTCTCATTTTGATCTTTTGCCGCTTTGGCAACCTGTTCGCTCCTGTCCCCGTAGGCTTCACAGACGCTCCCCACCCCTTGGCTGCAACCCTTATAATTTAGTGTACCCTGAGCGCACAACCCATGTGGAATTCCTGGTCTCTGGCAGCGCTCGGGAACTGCTGATCGTCGTTTAACACCGCAGAGTTCATCTCAACCTACGCTGACCTTCAGTCCCTAGACTTTTTGGCCCTGAAGGAGACATGGATCACCCCAGAGGATACGGTTACTCCAGCTGCTCTTTCTTCATCTGACTACGTTTTCTCTCCTAGTCCGAGAGCATCTGGTCGTCGCCGGCGGTGGCACAGGGCTGCTCATTTCTCCTCACTGGAGATTCTCTCTTCTCCCTCTCTCTCTCTCTCACCTGTCCATCTCCTCATTTGAATTCCATGCTGTCACTGGTCCACTCAAGCTTAACATTGTTGTCATCTATCGCCCACCAGGTGCCCTTAGAGAGTTCCTCAATGAACTTGACACCTTGAAAAGCTCATTTCCTGACGGTGGCTCACCGCTCTTCGTACTTGGCAACTTCAAACGCCCGACGTCTGCCTTTCGATTCACTTCTCTCTCGCTGTCCCGTCCTTGACCTCACCGTTTCCCAATCCCCTCCAACTCTCAAGGCAATATGCTTGACCTCTTTACTGTAAACGAAAGGTCGCTCATCTTTACTGTAACCGAAAGGTCGCTCATCCTGTAACCGAAAGGTTGCTAGATCGAATCCCCCCTGAGCTGACAAGGTAAAAATACATCGTTCTGCCCCTGAACAAGGCAGTTAACCCAGTGTTCCCCGGTAGGCCACCATTGTAAATAAGAACGTGTTCTTACCAGACTTAGTTACATAAAGGTTCAATAAATCCTCCCTCTCTCTCCAGATGAAATCCTGTGACTAGTGAGGTGTGGCTGCCCGACAACCTGCCCACTCTACCCCATTCCCTCCTCCAGACCATCTCTGGAGACCCTTTCTTTTCTTTCCAAAACACTTGAGCACGCCGTCTCTCTCTCAGAACGATCTTGACCCAGTTAGGTTTCAAAAACGGATCACTCAACCGAGACTGCTCTTCTCTGTGTCACGGAGGCTCTCCGCACTGCCAAAGCTAACTCGCTCTCTCTCTCCTCTGTTCTTATCCTCCTAGATCTAACCGAGACTGCGCTTCTCTGTGTCACGGAGGCTCTCCGCACTGCCAAAGCTAACTCGCTCTCTCTCTCCTCTGTTCTTATCCTCCTAGATCTAACCGAGACTGCGCTTCTCTGTGTCACGGAGGCTCTCCGCACTGCCAAAGCTGACTCTCTCTCTCTCCCCTCTGTTCTTATCCTCCTAGATCTATCCTCTGCCTTCAGACACCGTGAACCATCAGATCCTCCTCTCCACTCTCTCAGGGCTGGGCGTCTCAGGCCCTGCACACTCTTGGATTGCAACCTACCTGGCAGGACGCTCCTACTAGGTGACGTGGAGAGGATCTGAGTCTGCACCACGTACTCTCACTACTGGTGTCCCCCAGGGCTCAGTTCTAGGCCCTCTCCTCTTCTCTCTATACACCAAGTCACTCAGCTCCCTCATATCCTCACATGGTCTCTCCTATCACTGCTATGAGGATGGACCTCTCCTCTTCTCTCTATACACCAAGTCACTGTGCTCTGTCATATCCTCATATGGTCTCTCCTATCACTGCTATGAGGATGGACCTCTCCTCTCTATAGACCAAGTCACTCAGCTCTGTCATATCCTCACATGGTCTCTCCTATCACTGCTATGAGGATGGACCTCTCCTCTTCTCTCTATACACCAAGTCACTCAGCTCCCTCATATCCTCACATGGTCTCTCCTATCATTGCTATGAGGATGATACTCAACTACTTTTCTCCTTACGTCAATCTGACACCCAGGTGGCGACACGCATCTCTGCGTACCTGGCAGATATCTCAACTTGTATGTCTGCCCACCACCTCAAGTTCAAAAACACGGAGCTGCTCTTCCTCCCGGGGAAGGCCTGCCCGCTCAAAGCCCTCTCCGTCACGGTTGACAACTCCACAGTGTCGCCCTCCAACAGTGCAAAGAATCTTGGAGTGACCCTGGACAACACCCCCAATCCGAGCACTCCGTTCTGACACCACAGGTCTCTTAGCCCTCCCACCTCTACGGGAGGGCAGCTCCCGCTCAGCCCAATCAGAGCTCTTCTCTATCCTGGCACCCCAATCGTGGAACCATCTTCCCCCTGAAACTAGGACAGCAGAGTCCCTGTCCATCTTCCTGAAAATATCTGAAAACCTACCTCTTCTAAGTGTTTTTTAAATAATACCCCTCTTTACCTATACCCCCCCCCCCCCCCAAAAGATAGATATTTAAAAACTTTCCCGAACAAACACTTGCACTTGGACCCCCCCCGCCCCCCACCTTTCTTGTCCTGACTTTGCTGATAAGCGACTTTATTGAAAGGTGTATTTACTATGCCTGTAATGTGGTTGTCCCACCTAGCTATCTTAAGACGAATGAACTAACTGTAAGTCACTCTACATGAGAGCATCTGCTAAATGACTGAAATGTAAACATTTTCATGTCTGATTGGCCAGTCCCATTATATCCTCCTGTCCTCTCTCTTGGCCAGTCTGACTGAGCATTAAAATGGTCAATCTGCAGTTTCTACAACAATTTCCTGACTTGTAAAAATGAATGAAAACTACCAAATGATTCTTAAATAGAATATAACTTAAACAAATGCATCATGATCTTAGTTCAACTGTCGCATCCCATCTTAACCCAAATTATAAACTTGTTTTATTCCAATGTTTGTAAACAAATTAAACGTAAACAAACATTCTATAGCCTCAAAACATAGTTGAAACTATAATGTTGATATAGTCTATGAATTTGAGAGTGGTTACATTTCTCTAGCCTCATCCCTCAGCTTTTCTTTTGAAACAGTGTTGGGGGGGGGGGGGGATTTATTTGCGGATTTCCCCTTTAAGCTTCTCTCTCCACCACAATGGAAAATCTCTGTTGCCCACAATGCTGAAGCACCGTCTTCTGCGTGTGAATGAATGCAAGTGGCTGGAGTCCCTCATTCATTCTTTGGTCCCCTTTTCTCCTCACTGTGTCTCCTGCTGTGAGGACTGAGGAGACAGACAGACAGAGAGGGGCTGCTTCTCTAAATGGTACCCAATTCCTTATATAATGCACCTACCTTTGACCAGGGGCCCATAGGGAACAAGGTACCATTTGGATGTAGCCAGACCTTGAGCCGGCCAAAGGCTTTTGTCTGTCTGTGCCAGGGTGGCCAGCTCAGGGTCTGGGAAGGACACAACATCCATCCACTTACACCACCTCCCATCTTATCTCCCCATTACTTCACCTGCAGTGTTAAATAAAATGTTCTTATAAAACACAGCCAGCCTTGGTACAGTATGTTCAAAGCACGCCTAAGGCTGCTTATCAATGTTTATGTTATACAACAGATGAGAAGGACGACTGTGAAGACCTTGGATGTCTAGAAACATGAAAATAGCCTTTGACTTGGGAGCTCTGTACGATCTAATGTGTTGGGAGAGACAACCTTCAGGGGGGGAGGAGATTGTTCAAACAGGCTGTGATATTTCTAATCTATTTGATGACATTTACAATTATATTTATAAAACAACTTATAGGTTCAATTCATGTGTGGGGTAGAGGCATACAGCTGGAAACTAGGCTAACACTCAACTGATGTCGTGAGACGTGGATGGCGTGACACACGGAGGTGGGTCCATTCATGTGTGGGGTAGAGGCATACAGCTGGAAACTAGGCTAACACTCAACTGATGTCGTGAGACGTGGATGGCGTGACACACGGAGGTGGGTCCATTCATGTGTGGGGTAGAGGCATACAGCTGGAAACTAGGCTAACACTCAACTGATGTCGTGAGACGTGGATGGCGTGACACACGGAGGTGGTTCCATTCATGTGTGGGGTAGAGGCATACAGCTGGAAACTAGGCTAACACTCAACTGATGTCGTGAGACGTGGATGGCGTGACACACGGAGGTGGGTCCATTCATGTGTGGGGTAGAGGCATACAGCTGGAAACTAGGCTAACACTCAACTGATGTCGTGAGACGTGGATGGCGTGACACACGGAGGTGGTTCCATTCATTTGTGGGGTAGAGGCATACAGCTGGAAACTAGGCTAACACTCAACTGATGTCGTGAGACGTGGATGGCGTGACACACGGAGGTGGGGGACACCGTGAGAGCAGAGTTGGACGCCGTCACACGCGAGATACTGTCATGTGACCGATAGACACGTTGAGCAGGAAGTGTGTGTGCGTGTAGCCTATTACTCACCAGCTTCTCATCCACGGTGATCAGTTGCGTCTCTTGTCCTGCTTTCTCTGCCAGCCTCCATCCTGTCAGGCTCACCGACCTGCAATGGCAACGCAGGAAGTTAGAACAGGGTATTCATGGCAAAGAATCAGACACACACACACACACCAGGCACAACATTACGTAAACAAGTTAGGAACTTCCATGACAATTAACTGTCTTGGAGGACTCAGCGGAGGAGAAGAAAGGAGGGAAGGAAACAGTGAAAGGAGACAGACGAGGGGGGAATTATTTTCCTCCCCCATTAGTTCTGTCTGGTGAGTTTCTGGCTCCTGCTTGCCTGTTAACCAGACGGACCTGCTGGATTCAACCCATATTTGACATATTTCAAAAACACAGCATTTGCCCCAGCCTGCCAGGAATGCCAAATAAGAGGGGTTTGGGTTGTTCAAATTATTCAATTGGTTCCATTGCACCATCAAATCAAGCCAAGCAAAAGTATCTGAACAACGTCAAATAATCCAGAACCCAGGTCTGCTGATGAGTTGACGACAGACCACACTTTATGTTGGCTCGCCGTCCAACTGTCCCCGGCTCACCGCCACCGAGTGCCTAAGGAAGGACTGGGATGGCTCTGTGTGGAGTAGTGAACATGCTGGCTTGTCATGAAACAACCAGGAAGTCTAGCCAGTCAACAAAGTCCTGGTCAAACCATGGCGACTGAGTCAGTGGGGCAAGAACTGGGGGCGGTTCTGTGAGAAATGAACAACAAGGTGGCCTACTGGCTATTAGCCTGTCACAAAAACAGCAATGTGCCCCAGTGCCCAGCCAGGGACTGGAGCAAGCCAGGGAGGGAGATTGCCCGTCTGTGTTAGTCCATGGAAGGCCAGCCCGCTGATAGCCCGGTTAAATAAGACTAGTGAACGGGTCATATTCATTAGTGCACACCCTAGCAAAGACGTTTTGTTTTACGGAAAAAAGAAAATAGTTTATTGGACAAATTCAGGTCCCTTGCCATTTCGGCCTGTTTGCTTCCTAGTGAATACGGCCCAGCTGAAGCGGCAGGGAACGCTCCCAAAATCCAGGGACAACGTAGGCTACAGATAACCAATCAGATATGGATAATCACACTACGGGTTCTTTGATTATTTTTTTTTTTTAATGAGTTTAGAGAATAGGCCTAGCATAAAATGTTTTTACAGGTATGTTTCCATGGCAAGGCTAGACGTGAATCACCCTTTTCATATGTAGCGTGAAACATTTGAGTACGTTTACATGCATATTAATAACTAGATAAACTGATTATGACAGTAGGCAGATGGAGATCACACCTCTGGAGTCACCCCCCCCCCTAACTGACCACTCTCAAGAGGAAAGTCACATGGTCGGACCTGCTGGTTGACGACCTACACAACCCGGGACGACAGAGATCCAGATGTCACAGCATTGCGCTCCAAGGAGATGGCGGAGACGAGTGAGACTATAACACAATCAAGTTAACTAGCTAAAGGTTTTGTTGAGTTGTTAAGTTAAAGGCCATGTTTCCCTTTAACCCCCCCCCAAACAATAATGAGTAGCCCACATGTGCGAATCTGATCCGTCACTTTATTTTATTTATCCAACATTGTAAATTGGAGATATCATAGATTATATACACTTCTGGGCTGCAGGCGCACTATAAAAAAAAAATATGAAATAGAACGTTGTCCAGGATTGACGTAGAATCAAGTGAATACTATTGGAACGCTGAGCCATTGACTGCACCAGACGGTAGTATGCTAGTGGGTTTCTTTTGACAATGAAGCACCGGACTACAGACGTATCGTTTTAAACCTAGAAGACCTATAGACGGGAGTAGGCAAGAAGGACTAGTAACGTTTAGTTGGTCAGAGAAGTATGGCAAGGAGCCAAGGTGAGTGTTGCCTAACTAGCTAACCAACTAGGCAGCTGCATTTTACACTTTAGCCTAAGTTAGATAATTATCATAAAGCATTATTACCTAGCTAGCTACAGTAGCTAAATATCTGGCAGATGTAAAGTGAGCAGGATCGTGAGTCGTCAGAAACAATGCTTATTGGCTAGCTAGCTAGCTCACGTTAGCGATTAATGCCTACAGATGTAACTCGGGAAGTGAAACCTACATCCTGAATTAAGCAATAGTTAACACTTCCAGAATTAACATGGTTATCATTTAGCTAGCTAGCCACCTAGGCTAATCACCCTATTTGAAGCAGTTTGGCTGCAACATTAGCCCGGCCTCAGAGGCTGCAGCTGGCTAAACTAGCAGCTAACTAGTCAAATAAGGAGCACGTTGTTGTTTATGTCATGATGGAATAAGTCGAGGTGGTAATTGTTAGTGAAATTATACGTGGTGCCTTCATATAAATAATAGCTATAAAAATGTACATGGATGCCATGTAATTTGTCATAACCTTTATCACAAAATGTTGTGCATATTAAAAAATAAAATAAAAGTTAGCAGCGCTGTTGGGTTATTAGTTACCACAGCCACAAAGTTAAAATTGGCCAAATCGTAAAAATCCATGGGGAAAAAATATGTTTTTGGTCTTAATTTAAAAGGTTCAGTATAAGGTTAGTCTAAAGGTTTTTAAAATCAGATTCTATGTAGAGAAAATATAGAAATAGGCGTGATGTATGACTTTGTGGCTGTGGTAACTAGTGATGACAGTTCTGACGTCATTTACAGGCATGAATCACGCATCCAGGTCAAGGCTTGCTATCAGAAGGAACATGAAGCACACCGTGCTATCAGCAGGAACATGGACCACTCCGTGCCAGTAAGTCATGATATAATTGTTTCCTTCACATTGCATTATCCAGGCTGTATCACAACCGGACGTGATTGAGAGTCCTTTAGGGCGGCCCAGTGGCGTCTGGGTTTGGCGGTCATTGTAAATAAGAATTTGTCGTCATCTGACCTGCCTAGTTAAATAGATAAAAAATATATACAATTTCAAGAGTTAATACTACACTCATAAGGAGTGGAGAAGCCCTACAACATTCTACTCCTGGAGTAAATTCCTGTCAGAGAAACCAATGAGAGGGTTAGGCAGGAGGCCCTGAGCCAGTGGAGACCAATGAGAGGGTTAGTCGGGAGGCCCTGAGCCAGTGGAGACCGATTAGAGGGTTAGTCGGGAGGCCCTGAGCTAGTGGAGACCAATTAGAGGGTTAGTCGGGAGGCCCTGGGCCAGTGGAGACCGATTAGAGGGTTAGTCGGGAGGCCCTAAGCCAGTGGAGACCAATTAGAGGGTTAGTCAGGAGGCCCTGGGCCAGTGGAGACCAATTAGAGGGTTAGTCGGGAGGCCCTGAGCCAGTGGAGACCAATTAGAGGGTTAGTCGGGAGGCCCTGAGCCAGTGAGCCACTGCGTAACCTGCCACATGGTTGCCACATGGTTGTCACCTATCCACGTTCAACGGACACATTTTGGGGATGACCAAATGCAATTGTATTTTTTCATATAAACAACTAATATAAGTCCATGTGACAGCATGCAGTGGTCTGATAGGGAGATTAAAATAGATGCATTATGTACCTTTCATCACTGCACATGTTGCTGAACATATCAACCCTTTTGTTTGGGTCATTGATATGGGAAATGTACATACGAATAGTCAGTTCATAAGCATTGAGTGTAACAGAGAGACTGCTGCTGTTCTCCCAGGTGAGGACCTTGCTTCCTCACAATTGGTCCAGCATCGTCCGGGTTAGGGGAGGGTTTGGCCGAGGGGTAGGCCGTCATTGTAAATAAGATTTTGTTCTTAACTGACTTGGCTAGTTAAATAAAGGTTTCAATAAAATAACTCCAGGGTCCTGTAGTGAAAGACCGCTATGTAATATTGATCTAGGAACAGCTCCCCCTTTGTCAATGGAATCATTCATTGTGATATAAAAGAAAAAGGCTAAACTGATCCTAAATCAGTACTCCTACTCTGAGAGGCCCTGGTCTGTCTGCATTGCTGCTTTTCTAGTGATTTAACTCCCATTGAATCACCACCAAAAACACAAAGAATTATCCTAGTCAGTAACTTGGCTAACTAAAAAAAACGTAGTTTTTCCCCATCTACGTAACATAAAAAATAAATAAAAAAAATGCAACTTTGTCCCGAAAAAATGATGCAGAAAAGTTCAAACATGTTTTTGGTCACTTCTAGATTAGACTACTGCAATGCTCTATTTGCCGACTACCCGGATAAAGCACTAAATAAACTTCAGTTAGTGCTAAACACGGTTGCTAGAATCTTGACTAGAACCCCCCTCCAAAATAATGTGATCATATTACTCCAGTGCTAGCCTCTACACTGGCTTCCCATTATGGTTTTATGGCAAGTTTACAAAGCATTACATGGACTTGGTCCTATCCATCTTCCTGATTTGGTCCTGCCGTACATACCTACACGTACGCCACGGTCACAAGACACAGGCCGCCTTACTGTCCATTTTTGTGGAATGGTCTGCCTATCCATGTGAGAGATGCAGACTCGGTCTTGATCTTTAAGTCTTCACTCAAGACTCATCTCTTCAGTAGATCCTAGGTCCTATGATTGAGTGTAGTCTGGTCGAGGGGTGTGAAGGTGAAAGGCACTGGAGCAACTTGCTGTCTGCCTGGCTGGGTTCCCTCCTCTCCACCGGGATTCTCTGCCTCTAACCCTACTACGAGGGCTGAGTCACCGCCAATGTCTTCACTAGTTGAACACGTTATTACTCCAACCACGTGAAGGTACTTAGGTGTGTTTGAATACTAACTACACTAACATACTATTTGCAACAGAAATGTAATATGTAGTATACAAGCAGTGGACAGTATTTGGGTGCTTTTAAGGCCCATAATGCAATTCTTCCGAAAATGGGCTTGGCTTCACTACATTTTCAAATTTGAAGAAAATATGCAGCCGAAGTCTGATACAAATTCATTGCTTTAAATAATTATGACAAATGTTAATAAAATGTTGAGCAATGTAATAATGTAACTTATCTGAAAAGTCATTACATGTTATGTTGGCTGACAATTTGTTAGCTACGCTATCCTTACGACTGGCATAGCATTACAGCAGTATGTACCGGTATGTTAGCTACGCTATCCTTACGACTGGCATAGCATTACAGCAGTATGTACCGGTATGTTAGCTACGCTATCCTTACGACTGGCATAGCATTACAGCAGTATGTACCGGTATGTTAGCTACGCTATCCTTACGACTGGCATAGCATTACAGCAGTATGTGCCGGTATGCTAGCTAGCTACCTAACGTTAGTTGGCTAATAATACATCAAACTTGCCAGTATATTAACTATATGCTAACTACCCAAAGTGTATTGAATTGATTCTTCACGTCATTCTTAGCTTAGCGGCATAGTCGTAATGCATTTGTAAATTCGCTCTGGCTATCTACACCGATTTCAGAGCACTCTCATCTGAGTGTGCCAGAGAGCAGAATAACGACACACGGCGTGACACACGGAGGTGGTCGGGAGGCCCTAAGCCAGTGGAGACCAATTAGAGGGTTAGTCAGGAGGCCCTGGGCCAGTGGAGACCAATTAGAGGGTTAGTCGGGAGGCCCTGAGCCAGTGGAGACCAATTAGAGGGTTAGTCGGGAGGCCCTGAGCCAGTGGAGACCGATTAGAGGGTTAGTCGGGAGGCCCTGAGCCAGTGGAGACCAATTAGAGGGTTAGGCAGGAGGCCCTGAGCCAGTGGAGACCAATTAGAGGGTTAGGCAGGAGGCCCTGAGCCAGTGGAGACCAATTAGAGGGTTAGTCAGGAGGCCCTGGGCCAGTGGAGACCAATTAGAGGGTTAGGCAGGAGGCCCTGAGCCAGTGGAGACCAATTAGAGGGTTAGGCAGGAGGCCCTGAGCCAGTGGAGACCAATTAGAGGGTTAGGCAGGAGGCCCTGAGCCAGTGGAGACCAATTAGAGGGTTAGGCAGGAGGCCCTGGGCCAGTGGAGACCAATTAGAGGGTTAGGCAGGAGGCCCTGAGCCAGTGGAGACCAATTAGAGGGTTAGTCAGGAGGCCCTGAGCCAGTGGAGACCAATTAGAGGGTTAGGCAGGAGGCCCTGAGCCAGTGGAGACCAATTAGAGGGTTAGGCAGGAGGCCCTGAGCCAGTGGAGACCAATTAGAGGGTTAGTCGGGAGGCCCTGGGCCAGTGGAGACCAATTAGAGGGTTAGTCGGGAGGCCCTGGGCCAGTGGAGACCAATTAGAGGGTTAGGCAGGAGGCCCTGAGCCAGTGGAGACCAATTAGAGGGTTAGTCAGGAGGCCCTGGGCCAGTGGAGACCAATTAGAGGGTTAGGCAGGAGGCCCTGGGCCAGTGGAGACCAATTAGAGGGTTAGGCAGGAGGCCCTGGGCCAGTGGGAGGTCAGGGGTGAGAGCTCTCGTTCAAGCACACCCACTACCTCTATCCATCTCTCTCCAAGTGCTACAGAGACAGAGACCTCTAGAGCCTTCTGACCCACTACCTCTATCCATCTCTCTCCAGGTGCTACAGAGACTGACTGGTCCAAGGACTTCTAGAGCCTTCTGACCTGCGATCTCTCCAGAGCACAGAGACGTAAGCTCCACTCATAATAGTATAGTTGATGCACTGCGTAAACCTCCGTCACTGCGTAAACCTCCTGCACCGCGTAAACCTCCTGCACCGCGTAAACCTCCTGCACCGCGTAAACCTCCTGCACTATGGCAGTCAGCTTGTGTGATGCCAGCATATTATCCAGGGTCAAGGGTTAGACAGGATTCACTGTACTCACTCCATCTCATGCTCTCTCCTCCCTGGAATAAGTCTTCAAGACTTATGAAATCTAACATGTGTCCATCCCTCTGTCCCCAGGTGAGTCTTCTGGGTTATGGAACTCCAGAGCAGCACATCAACAAACCTGCCACATGGTTGTCACCTATCCACGTTCAACGGACACATTTTGGGGATGACCAAATGCAATTGTATTTTTTCATATAAACAACTAATATAAGTCCATGTGACAGCATGCAGTGGTCTGATAGGGAGATTAAAATAGATGCATTATGTACCTTTCATCACTGCACATGTTGCTGAACATATCAACCCTTTTGTTTGGGTCATTGATATGGGAAATGTACATACGAATAGTCAGTTCATAAGCATTGAGTGTAACAGAGAGACTGCTGCTGTTCTCCCAGGTGAGGACCTTGCTTCCTCACAATTGGTCCAGCATCGTCCGGGTTAGGGGAGGGTTTGGCCGAGGGGTAGGCCGTCATTGTAAATAAGATTTTGTTCTTAACTGACTTGGCTAGTTAAATAAAGGTTTCAATAAAATAACTCCAGGGTCCTGTAGTGAAAGACCGCTATGTAATATTGATCTAGGAACAGCTCCCCCTTTGTCAATGGAATCATTCATTGTGATATAAAAGAAAAAGGCTAAACTGATCCTAAATCAGTACTCCTACTCTGAGAGGCCCTGGTCTGTCTGCATTGCTGCTTTTCTAGTGATTTAACTCCCATTGAATCACCACCAAAAACACAAAGAATTATCCTAGTCAGTAACTTGGCTAACTAAAAAAAACGTAGTTTTTCCCCATCTACGTAACATAAAAAATAAATTAAAAAAATGCAACTTTGTCCCGAAAAAATGTTGCAGAAAAGTTCAAACATGTTTTTGGTCACTTCTAGATTAGACTACTGCAATGCTCTATTTGCCGACTACCCGGATAAAGCACTAAATAAACTTCAGTTAGTGCTAAACACGGTTGCTAGAATCTTGACTAGAACCCCCCTCCAAAATAATGTGATCATATTACTCCAGTGCTAGCCTCTACACTGGCTTCCCATTATGGTTTTATGGCAAGTTTACAAAGCATTACATGGACTTGGTCCTATCCATCTTCCTGATTTGGTCCTGCCGTACATACCTACACGTACGCCACGGTCACAAGACACAGGCCGCCTTACTGTCCATTTTTGTGGAATGGTCTGCCTATCCATGTGAGAGATGCAGACTCGGTCTTGATCTTTAAGTCTTCACTCAAGACTCATCTCTTCAGTAGATCCTAGGTCCTATGATTGAGTGTAGTCTGGTCGAGGGGTGTGAAGGTGAAAGGCACTGGAGCAACTTGCTGTCTGCCTGGCTGGGTTCCCTCCTCTCCACCGGGATTCTCTGCCTCTAACCCTACTACGAGGGCTGAGTCACCGCCAATGTCTTCACTAGTTGAACACGTTATTACTCCAACCACGTGAAGGTACTTAGGTGTGTTTGAATACTAACTACACTAACATACTATTTGCAACAGAAATGTAATATGTAGTATACAAGCAGTGGACAGTATTTGGGTGCTTTTAAGGCCCATAATGCAATTCTTCCGAAAATGGGCTTGGCTTCACTACATTTTCAAATTTGAAGAAAATATGCAGCCGAAGTCTGATACAAATTCATTGCTTTAAATAATTATGACAAATGTTAATAAAATGTTGAGCAATGTAATAATGTAACTTATCTGAAAAGTCATTACATGTTATGTTGGCTGACAATTTGTTAGCTACGCTATCCTTACGACTGGCATAGCATTACAGCAGTATGTACCGGTATGTTAGCTACGCTATCCTTACGACTGGCATAGCATTACAGCAGTATGTACCGGTATGTTAGCTACGCTATCCTTACGACTGGCATAGCATTACAGCAGTATGTACCGGTATGTTAGCTACGCTATCCTTACGACTGGCATAGCATTACAGCAGTATGTGCCGGTATGCTAGCTAGCTACCTAACGTTAGTTGGCTAATAATACATCAAACTTGCCAGTATATTAACTATATGCTAACTACCCAAAGTGTATTGAATTGATTCTTCACGTCATTCTTAGCTTAGCGGCATAGTCGTAATGCATTTGTAAATTCGCTCTGGCTATCTACACCGATTTCAGAGCACTCTCATCTGAGTGTGCCAGAGAGCAGAATAACGAATGAATTTACGAGTGCTCAACACCCATTGAATTGATTGATTTGCACTTTTCACAGCAAAGTACATTCATCTCTAGGAGACAGAACCAGTCTCCTTCCTGAGCGGTATGACAGCTGCGTGGTCCCATGGTGTTTATACTTGTGTACTATTGTTTGTACAGATGAACATGGTACCTTCAGCTGTTTGAAAATTGCTCCCAAGGATGAACCTGATTTGTGGAGGTCTACAAAAAAAAAAAAGAGGTCTTGGCTGATTTCTTTTGATTTTCCCATGATGTCAAGCAAAGAGGCACTGCGTTTGAAGGTAGGCCTTGAAATACATCCACAGGTACACCTCCAATTGACTCAAATGATGTCAATTAGCCTATCAGAAGCTTCTAAAGCCTTGACATCATTTTCTGGAATTGTCCAAGCTGTTTAAAAGCACAGTCAACTTTAGCGTATGTAAACTTCTGACCCACTGGAATTGTGATACAGTGAGTTATAAGTGAAATAATCTGTCTGTAAACAATTGTTGGAAAAAGTACTTGTGTCATGCACAAAGTAGATGTCCTAACCGACTTGCCAAAACTATAGTTGGTTAACAAGAAATTTGTGGAGTGGTTGAAAAACGAGTTTTAATGACTCCAACCTAAGTGTATGTAAACTTCAACTGTATTTTACAAAGGAGTTGTTTAATCTAACTGCTTAACTATTTATCTGTACATGGAATTGTATTTTGTATTTTTTTTACTCTTTTTTCTCATCTTTACAGGAAAATGCCACGGGTACTATCTGATGTGTGGAGACATTTCACTGCAGCAAATGTAGAAGGAAAAGCTGTGTACATTTGCAAATACTGTGCCAAATCATATGTGAAGAACACAACACAAAGATGCGGAATCATCTGGCCAAGTGCATAAAGTTCCCTCAGCGCTCACAACCTCTGACAAAAGTCTACGTCTATTCAAGGTGAAAATTATGAATCAGACATCTTATCTATAGCAACAGCTCATGGTCCTCCTGGAATCAGAAGTTTTTTTTGACTCAATGGAGGAACATAGTCAGAGAAATGCCGATGAATGTCTTGCTCGAGCTGTGTATGCAACTGGTTCACCTCATGCTCACAGGCAATGTGTATTGGAAGAGATTTATGAACGTTCTTTGCCCAGCATACACCCCTCCAACCAGACATGCTTTATCTACTAATTTGCTGGATGCAGAGTTCAACAGAGCTCAAGTGAAGGTCCACAAATCATAGAGAAAGCAGACTGTATTGCAATCATCTCTGATGGGTGGTCGAATGTTCGTGGGCAAGGAATAATTAACTACATCTCCTCCCCTCAACCAGTATTCTACAAGAGCACAGACACAAGGGACAACAGACATTGCAGATGAGCTGAAGGCAGTCATCAATGACCTTGGACCACAGAAGGTATTTGCACTGGTGACAGACAATTCTGTGAACATGAAGCTGCTTGGTCTAAAGTGGAGGAGTCCTACCCTCACATCACACCCATTGGCTGTACTGCTCATGCATTGAATCTGCTCCTCAAGGACATCATGGCACTGAAAACAATGGATACACTCTACAAGATAGCTAAGGAAATGGTTAGGCATGTGAAGGGTCATCAAGTTATAGCAGCAATCTACCTCACCAAGCAAAGTGAGAAGAATAAGAGCACCACATTAAAGCTGCCCACAACACCCATTGGGGTGGGGAGGGGAAGGAGTCTCTCCAAGAAATGGCCATATCACAGTCTGCCGATATGGACAGCAACATCAAGAGGATCCTCCAGGATGATGTATTTTGGGAGAGCGTGGTAAGCAGCCTGAAACTCCTGAAACCTATAACAGTAGCCATTGCACGGATTGAGGGAGACAATGCCATCCTGTCTGATGTTCATACTCTGCTTGCAGATGTTAGAGAATAAATCCATACAGCCCTGACCACTTCACTGTTGCTCCAAGCAGAGGAAACTGCAGTTCTGAAATACATCAAAAAGTGTGAAGACTTCCGCCTGAAGCCCATACACGCCGCAGCGTACATGTTGGACCCCAAGCATGCTGGCAAGAGCATCCTGTCTGGTGCAGAGATCAACAAGGCCTATGGTGTCATCGCTACCGTGTCTCATAAATTTGAGGCTTTTTGAGCCTGACAACGAGCCATCCTCAACAAGGTTGGAAAGTGAGTGAAGATGAGGCCTCAGAGTCTGATGTTCAAGAGGTGGACATTGAGGTGTCCAGGGAGAAGACATGGAATCCTGAGAGTAAGACAACCAAAGCTTTAGTTTCTAAACCATCATTTTACAGATGTTGAAAACGTTTTTGGGAGATGCGATGGATCATTGGGTATCACTCAATATTCCCTTTTGTTGTTCAGTGAAATCATCCCATGTGGAGTCAACTCAATTAAAGTTCAATTTGTAATAATTGTTTTAAAATTTATATTGGAAGGATTTAATCATTTGCAATTATGTCTACTTATGATAAGGTAAAAGGTTTATGTTTGTCTCCATATGATATGGTAAATATATCCAATGTAAAAAAACATATACATTTAAATGGTATTCATATTAATTCCCATATATTCCCGTTAATTCCAACGGAAAGTTTCCACCTCTGAATATTCCCCAAAATGTGCAACCCTAGTCACCAACGCTCTGGATAACATGTAAACAGCCTAGTCAGCTCTGCTAGGGCGAGTAAAATGGTCAGAGTGAGGTGTTCTCTCATTTGTGTCTGGAAGTAGCTAGCAAGTTAGCTTGGGTGCTTGACTGTCGTTGTGAGGTCAGAACGGCGATAGCGAAACGCTCTCTGAATTTACCAACGGACAATCTGACAATTTATGAACACCCAGAGCGCACTCTCTTCACTCCAGATTGAATTGACAAACACACGAAGTCATAAAATGTCTAGCTATTAATTTGCTGTGCTAACAAGCGGTTGCATAGCAACAGCATCAACTTCCAGTAGACAGGCGAAGTGCTTAGGACACTCAACTGAAAGAATACCGTTCATTTACAGTATACTAAAATGAACTAATAGTATAAAGTACTTAGCATACAGTATGTCATTATGGGTATTCAAACGCAGCTCTTGTGAAAGTGACACGTTTTCATTTTCGTCAAACAAATTTTGGTGCTTTTAAGACAACTGGGAAGTCGGAACAATAAGAGGTAAAATAATGACTTCCGGTCAGAAAGTAGGAGCTATATAAAGATGCCAGAGTTCCCGAGTTGGATGACCATTCAAAGCAATTTTTCCCAGTCGGAGCTCGTTTTTATTTTGAGTTCCCAGTTGTCTTGAACCCACTGAAGTAAGAAGTTGGACATTTCCGAGTTCAGTTGTTTTGAACGCTGCATTTATATCTAACCAGTGACATTGATTTTGACGGTCTGCACAGGCACAGTTTGGTGCGAGCCGACCGTTAAACCAGATTACCTTATTCTGCGTATGAATTTAGCTAGCCAACGACGACATGACATCGCATACAAGCATGATCGCGGATTTTTATAGGTGAAGCAATTTCTGCCCATCTTCATACTGTACTGTCTTTGCTGCTAACTAGCTAGTTAACACATTTAAAGGACACACGCAGCTAGCTAACGTTAGCACTAGCTATTAACTCCTAACTAACTATGACTTACTTACACTGCCTTTCACAAAACCAATACATCCATCCATACTCATCACTATAAATATCCCAAGAACACATCATGAAACGTAACTTGTGTTGTTGTTTGTCCTGAGCTAAATAGCTAGCTAGCAAAAGTAAACCAATGACACATGCATAAACTAGCTAACAATGGCATGTTATGACGGATAGGAGGTTAGAACCTCGTTGTGCGACAGAAATATGACTGTAACAAAATAAAAACATAATTACCTGACAGGATTCAGGAATACTTTAGTGGCTGTATTTAGCAGGGAACCCCGTCCCAAACCTAGAAGTGACATTGAGGACGCCATGATTCTGTCAACAGCTAATATGTACGGAGTCCGGGAAGGTAAAAAAAATATAGAGCTGCTGCTGCTGGGCTTCTTCTTTAATTTTTATTGGCGAATTGCAACCAACAGACGTATACATCGCCACCTATTGTTCTGGAGTGTGGGACCGGTCGCGACCTATCTATACCACTATATTGTATTAATTTTTTTATTTAACCAGGCCAGTCAGTTAAGAACAAATTCTTATTTACAATGACAGCCTAGAAACAGTGCTCCTGAACTGCCTAGTTCAGGGGCAAAACGATTCGATCTAGCAACCTTTTGGTTACTGACCCAATGCTCTAACCACTAGGCTGCCTGCCGCCCCTATTAACGAACCCTGAATTTCAAATCAAATAATTCCCTACCAACCTCTCTGACCCTGTCAAACAACCTCTCCCTTTTTACACCATACATTTCACAAAATAATAATGTTCAACCGTTTCCTCTACCATACATCCATTACACATTCCACTACCATGTTTCCCTATCAATTTCAAAGATGAATTCAATCCCGTATGCACTAACCTTATCCTACACAACATAACCTCCTCCCTTCAGTTCCCATTATATGACATTATCTCCTGTACAGATTTCCTTGTACTATAAAAAAATATCTGCCCTTACTACTTTCTTCCCATCGTCACTGCCGGCAATCTAACCCATTTTTACCGAATCAATGTTTTAATTTCCCATCTACCCAACTCCACGTGTATATCCATAATATAATTTTTCACTGCTCTTTTTGCTATTATATCTACTATATAATGTCCATTAGCTCCTGTATGAGCTGGAATTCAACATAACTGAGTTTCAATACCATGTCTTTGTAACCCAAACAACAGCATCATTATTTCTACCCATAAAACCTCACGTTCTGATTTTCCAGATCTTAAACTACACAAAACTGATGCAGAGTCTGAACATATTACTACTCTTCGTGGTTGCTCCTCCTCTATCCATTGCAATCCAACAATTATCACAACCATTTCTGTTGAATATGCAGATAAATCATTAGTCACTCTTTTGCATAGATTAACATCAAACTCAGGAATAAACACACCTTGCTCCTGTCTTCCCATTCATGGGATCCTTTGAACAGTCTGTATACACTGCAAGACAAGAATACAACTGATTACTAATATATTGATCCACTATTGTTTCTACGTGATCTTCTTCACACCACTGTTTGTTTTCTTCTGTCAGGCTCAGATCAACATGTGGTCTTGTATAAAACCACAGTGGCACATTTCCTATTGCCACAGATGGCCCAATAATAATATGTCTGAGTACATATTCATCAACCTTTCATCCAAACTCTCGGCCAAAACACTTCTTTTGATATCGTTTATATTCCCAACAGTCTTCCAGTACTGTCAGTGTAAGATGATCTACCGTACTACCCTTCAGTCTTTCACAGTATGCCAGGGCTAGCTTAACTCATCTAAGGGATAGAGGCATTTCCCCAGTATACACTTATAAATCCTCTACCGGTGTAGTTTTAAATGCGTCATCGCACATCCTGAGTGACCTTGCTTGCATCCTATCAAGGCGCAACAACGATGTAAAAGCCGCAGAACCATTTACAAAGCACTTATAATCTATGGACGATCTCATCAAAGTACGATCAAATATTCAGTAAAGATTGCCTATCTGCCCCCCCCCCCCCCCCCAATCATGACCAACTATTGTCCTCATAAGATGTAATACTTTCTTACATTCAGTCTCAATAAATGTAAATATGTCTCCAGCTTTTCATCAAACCATAGGCCCCAAATACTTACAATTCTGTTACCCTTTCCAGTCGTTCTCCATTTAATTGAACACTGACATCATCTTCCTTAATCTTTTTGTTCGTGAACAACATATGGCAAGATTTAACTAAAGATAACTTGAAACCCCATTATAAGGATCATTCCTCTACTGCTACAACACAGCATCTTGAGACATAACTTGAAACCCCATTATAAGGACCATTCCTCTACTGCTACAGCACAGCATCTTGAGACATAACTTGAAACCCCATTATAAGGATCATTCCTCTACTGCTACAACACAGCATCTTGAGACATAACTTGAAACACCATTATAAGGATCATTCCTCTACTGCTACAACACAGCACCTTGAGACATAACTTGAAACCCCATTATAAGGTGTATGTAATCTTCTGACTTTAACTGTGTGTATATCTACGTATATATATATATACTACCGTTCAATAGTTTGGGGTCACTTAGAAATGTCCTTGTTTTTGGTCAGAGTAGAAGGTTATAAAGTTATGGTAGTGTTCCCAGAGCCAGAAAGAAAGTACTTCAACCCTTTGCATAAAAAATAAATAAAAAACAATTAGAGAAGAGATTAAGGGTGCCAAATCGATGGGTTACGGGAAGGTCCTGATCTTTGCAAATAGTAAAATCCAGCATAAGAAAGTTTTTGAAATTGAACACTCAATGGGGGGGTGAAATGTCACATTCCCGGGGCTATGTCTAAACGGAGAGGATGCCAGTGGAAATTTCAATGGAAGAAGTTAAGGCTTCTCTGAAAGGAGGAAAAGCAGAAAGACTACAACTGTCCTGTTACAATTTGAAGGGAATCTGCCGAATGGGGTGCAGTTAGCATCACTCAGTTATCCTGTTAAAGAGTATGTGCCGCCTCCACTTCGGTGCTTTAGGTGCCAACGGATGAGGCATGTTGCTCATGTGTCCAAAGGTCAAATTGAGATGTGCAAAGTGTGGTGGGGAATCAACGAGAAATGTGTGTTAAGGTAAATGTTGTAACTGTGACGGTTGTCGTCTGGAGGAGAAGAAGAGGACCAAGGTGCAGCGTGGTAATTGTTCATCTTGTTTAATCAAAGTGAACACTCAAAATACAAAAACAACAAATGTGAAAACCGAAACAGTTCTGTCTGGTGCAGACACACAAAGACTGAAGACAACCACCCACAAAACCCAACACAAAACAGGCTACCTAAATATGGTTCCCAATCAGAGACAACGACTAACACCTGCCTCTGATTGAGAACCATATCAGGCCAAACACAGAAATAGAAAAACATAGATAAACAAACATAGACTGCCCTCCCCAACTCCCCAACTGCCCTCCCTGACCATACTAAATAAAGACAAAAACAAAGGAAATAAAGGTCAGAACGTGACAGTGACGGAGAACATAGTGCAGCATGTGGAGGATGTGAAGTACAACAGAAAGCCATGAGAGCGCAGAGTTATAAAAACAAATGACAAACAATGTATCCTATGTTGAGGCTGTTCAGAATAACAAAACTGCTGCTCAAAATGCTCCAGGACACCGGTGGAACCTCGGCAGAATGTTAATACAACAGATAATGGCCGCTCCGAGGACACCGGTGGAACCTCAGCAGAATGTTAATGTGATATGCGAGCATAAATGCTCGATTACAGAGAAAACAATGGTAGTAGATTGTGTAGACTTCTTGGCCTTCAAGTGTAGGGCAATCAATATGACTACTCCACATAAGAGCAGAACTGCACAAATAAAATAAGTAGTGAAGGCAACCAGAGGGCATTCTGGGGATTTCTGAAGTTACGGGTAATAAGTAGTACACAGCGTTGTACGAGATCTTCAGTTTCTTGGCAATTTCTCACATGGAATAGCTTTCATTTCTCAGAACAAGAATAGACTGACAAGTTTCAGAAGAAAGTTCTATGTTTTTGGCCATTTTGAGCCTGTAATCGAACCCACAAATGCTGATGCTCCAGATACTTAAATTGTCTAAAAAAGGCCAGTTTAATTGCTTCTTTAATCAGTACAACAGTTTTCAGCTGTGCTAACATAATTTCAAAAGGGTTTTCTAATGATTTTATTAGCCTTTTAAAATGATAAACTTGGATTAGCTAACACAACGTGTCAATGGAACACAGGAGTGATGGTTACTGATAATGGGCCTCTGTACGTCTATGTAGATATTCCATAAAAAATCTGCTGTTTCCAGCTACAATAGTCATTTACAATATTAACAATGTCTACACTGTATTTCTGATCAATTTGATGTTATTTTAATGGACCAAAAATTTGCTTTTCTTTCAAAAACAAGGACATTTCTAAGTGACCCCAAACTATTGAACGGTAGTGTATATATACAGTGGGGAGAACAAGTATTTGATACACTGCTGATTTTGCAGATTTT